>NC_045632.1:22504588-22669588 GCF_009829155.1 Mustela erminea | reverse complement strand
CTCACACCCAGGCCACAGCCTCCCCAAGTCTTCTGGTGTGACAGGAGTGAGGGCCTCACGGCCTCCCCTCCCAGGCAGGAGATCCCAACATTCCTGGGGCCTTGGCCAAAGATGACTTCGCACGAGTCCTTGGGTTGGTGGGACTGCTGGCCTTGGATCCAGGCTTTTCACCAGCCTCAGTATAAGTGGACCCCCTTTAAGAAAAGCCTGTAGGTGAAATGGAGTCTCCCAACGGAAAGGTCTTCTGTGGGGCCAAAGAAAGGCACTGGAAGGCTGAGGCCTGAGTAGAGAACGCCCTTTCCTTGTTCTCAGCTGTGAGTGCCTAGGACAAGAAGCAGTGCCAGGCCATAACATAGGTGTGAGAAGGCTCGCAGAGGTCTGGTGTTGCCATGGTGATGACCTTGATACTCTTTTTGGAAATGTCAGCCCCAATTGTTTGTTTCAAATGCTGTCATTGTGGGGTGACTCTGCCTCACTGGGGCCCTAAGTGTATGTTCCCTTTGCTCTTGGGGGTCCACACTGTCTTGTCAGGCTGCAAGTTGGCAAAGGGTCTTGCCCTCCACGGCACAGACTTTAAAGTGAAGGGGTGGCGACCCCAGGCCCCTGTTGGAAGGCAGCAGACTGAGCTGAAAGCTCACTGCGGGCTCCCTGTCGGGTAGAGTCTTGGGTAGGCCTGTACAGGTTGTGGACTGCGTGGCATGGGGGCCACTGGCATAGGTCGGGATGTTCACTGGGCTCCCCTGTTCCAGGGGCTCTGAGGCCCGTCAGGTGGTTCCACTGCAGGTCAGCCCTAGCTGTGTGGTCAGGTGCCTCCTGCCAGACAGCCTGTACCTTGAAGGGTCCCATTTTCAGGAGGCTACAGCCTGTGCTGCCTTCTACCTTGTCTGCCTGCCCATCAGCGCAGGGCTTTGCATAGCAGCTCTGGGAGGCAGAGCTCGATGTTGAGTTCATGTCATTGGGGTCCCCCTTCCATTTTGACCTAAGTGGCTTTCACTGGGCGTGCAAAGAGCCCATGCAAAGTATTCTTTTGCAGGCCTAGGAGGCCTCCTACCCCATATTCTCTCATGCCTGCCAATGGGGTGAAGCCTGGCTTAGGTGGTTGGCACGGGTTTGGCTCATTCTGAAAAGAGGATGGGCCAAGATGGGCATCCTGGTGTGTCCTGACTGTGCTTGTGTTTGCTCCTGCCTCTGCTGGCCGGGATGACCATTTGCTTGTGTGTTCGTCCAGACGGATGGTTCCTGCTGGCCCACAGTGTGCCTAGCTCTGGTCATGGCACCATGGAGGGTGTATTGTCCCATCCACTTGCCACCCCTCCTGCCCGCTCCTTCCCGGCAGCCTCAGGCTCGATGGCGTCTCTCAGAGGGGCCTTTCTGCTCTTCCGGTCCTCCCAGGGCTCTTTTCTGTTCTATTTCTGTCTCTTTTGTTCCCTCACGTAATTCTTTCCTATGATCTCCACAATGCGGCGTATCCACATTGTGTAACCATATACCTGTCGGTGGACGTTACGGCAGTTTTCATTTTCCCGTCTACATTATACTCAGAGTGCTGCGGTAGACAAGTTCAAGTGTTTTGTGAGACAGATTTCTAGAACTCATATTTCTGGGTCACTAGATATGGGTATTTAAATTTGTAGATGTATATCACCAGATCATTCTTGAAAATAGTACTGTATATGTTCATTATATATGTGTCTACCGATATTGTATGCATAAGACTCATTTCCCAAAACCTCACCAACACTGGATATAATTGCTCCCTTAAGTGATTACCAATATGGTGGCTAAAAACTGATATTTTTGAATTGGATTTCCCTCCTTAGGTGTGCAACCACCTTCTCATATGTGTATTGCCCACTTCAGGGTTTTCTACAAATTGCTTGTTAATAGTTTTTTTTCATTTTTGTATTTTTTTTGGTCATGTATTTTTGAGAGCTCTTTACATATGTTGGACATTAACCCTTTGTTGCACATATTTTAAATGTTTTCTGGAGCTGCTTTAGACCAAGGGAAGGGGTGACGGAGACCAGGGCCACCGGAATCGTGTAGTAGCCTGGGCGTGAGAGAGTGAGCTACGATCCTTCTCTCACGTTGCAGAGCCATGTTTCTCAGGCTGTGGAGGCATCCTAGATGTGTGTGGAGGTAGTTTGGAAAGTTACAGAGGAAGTTTCTGGGGCCTAGTTCTCATGCATAAAGACTAAATTATTTGGCGTTTGGGGGCAAAGCCTGGGCTGGGAACAGGTGTTCCGGGCAAGGCTTCACTTTGCTCCCTCGATTGTGAGGATTAGCCCCCACTGTCTTTAAGATGTGCAAAGCTCTGATAGTCTGTAGCTCAATAACTTAACTTTGAAAATATATATCAAGGGGGCACCTGGGTGGCTCAGTGGGTTAAAGCCTCTGCCTTCGGCTCAGGTCATGATCTCAGGGTCCTGGGATCGAGCCCCGCTCTCTCTGCCTGCCTCTCTGCCTAGCTGTGATCTCTCTCTCTGTGTCAAATAAATAAATAAAATCTTAAAAAAAAAAAAGAAAATATATATCAAAATACTATTACTAAAAATAACACCCCCCTGGGGCACCTGGGTGGCTCAGTGGGTTAAAGCCTCTGTCTTCGGCTGAGGTCATGATCCCAGTGTCCTGGGATCGAGCCCCGCATTGGGCTCTCTGCTCAGCAGGGAGCCTGCTTCCTCCTTTCTCTCTACCTGCCTCTCTACCTACTTGTGATCTGTCTGTCAAGTAAATAAATAAAATCTTTAAAAATAAATAAATAAAATAAAAATAAAAATAACACCCCCCCCCCAAAAAATAACCCCAGCCCCTCCATTGTGAAGGCAACTGTAACAGAGTAATCCTGGTTCTCTCTGGGAGCCCAGCTCCCTCTTATCTCAAAAGGCAGGTATCATTATTCTGGTTTTCCCTACAGGAAACTGAGGAATGGGGGGCTTAGGTTCTTTCCTGAGGTTTGTCAGCCAGCTCCTGTCCCAGCTGGGACCTGACCCTAGTCTCATGGGCTCCAGCCACCCTGCAGGTGTTCGGAGAACCTCTTGCAGGTGTCTCTGGGATCAGAGCAGACATATGGCAGGTGACCTTTCTCATCAGGCCCAGGACCCAGGGAACAGGTGGCCCTCCCTACCACCTCATCCCCACCGGGGGTGTGCTCTGGGAGGCTTAGGGCACGAGTGTTTGAACACAGTCTTCTCAGGTGCTGCTGGGTGGATCTGGGCACCTGCTTGAGCATCTTGTCCACTAGAAGGGGGGCTGGCATTCTCCTGGGAGGGTAGGCTGAGTTTCCATGACCTTTGACCATGATCTTTGGAGGATTTCTCTTATAACTGGGTGCTGAGTTGACGATCAGAATAAAGAGCAGAAAGGTAACATTTTAAGGCACTTCCTTAATTCTCCTTGGACGCCCACGTCTTGTTTTCTCTCTTTGCCACCTAGGCAACAATTTACTTGTATCTAGCAGCTACCTATAGACTGAATGCAGATCGGATCTTGATGGTATTTACTAATATAAATATTTGCTTTCTGGAAGCAATGTTACACAAAATGCCAGAGATGTAGGCTCAGCAGCTGAATGCCTGAGGTAAGCTAGCGAGCTCCATGGCGTGGGGTTGGTGTCCCGCCATCTCCACAGTGAGACACAGGGGAATGGCCACATGTTGACACATCCGGCCTGCATTTTTCCAAGAATGCTGTGGTCATTTTTTAAGTGAAAAGCAAAAACATCTTTGCCAGTGTCCCCCAGGGCCCCCTGATCCTCACAGGCCGATCCCAGCAGCCTGTGTGGGTCAGCTGCGTGCTGACGGCATGCCCAGAGCTGTGCTGGGGCCAGTCAGGAGGAGCTCACAAGGTGTGTGGTTGGAGTTATCCGAATCAGACCTCGGTTGCACGTATTTCACCGATGTAATGTCCGGCAAGAAGGCAGGAATGGAGCAAACCGGACGCTGGTCTAAGAAAAGCCAACAAAATGAGCAGACCATGGCTAAGGGCAGGCAGAAGGCTTTGCAATGGAATTAGCGTATTTTTAACGGAGGGCTTATGTCAAATCATCGAAACTGTCGCAAAACTCCACTAGTGCCAAAGGCTGCAGAGAGGTCTTGGGGTTTGAGAAAACAGGATCTGATGAGCCTTTGTGTTCACCTCTTTTAGCATTTGTAGGCTGCGGCATGGGGCTCTGGGACTCACAGAAGGAACATTGTGTGTGTGTGTGTGTGTGTGTGTGTGTGTGTGTGTGAGTGTGTGTGTGAGCATGTATGTGCACACCTGCGTGTTGGCCCGTGTGCGTGCGGGTGCACACCTACACATGTGCACACAGACACAGCTCACCTCTCAGGCCGGCGATCTATAGAACATTCCGTGGGAATGAAGGTGCCACTTTGGTCCCCTGTGACCCGGCCTCCGTGGTCAAGCCAACTCCCCCTTCGAGGTCAGCTTTCTTCACCCAGGGTGACTCCCCCGTCAGTCCCGCTGGAGTCGAGGCAGCAAACTCTTTTCCTTCGGATGCAGCATTATTACAGTTTTCGTAACCCAAATGGCATTGGTTTTAACAAATAAACTGATTCTCACTGCCAATTTCTTTGACTGGACAGACGTGAATCAGCTTTAAGCAAGCGGAGAGATGACATATCAAAGACTGTGTTGACGGATCCCTTCCCTGTCTGAGAGCGTTTTCCAGATCGTAGACAGATACACTGGAGGCGCTTAAAATAGAAGTCCCCGCGTGGCCACCAGTGTATTCTGGGGAGTTTCGGCATCTACGTGTTGCAGGCAGGTGAGTATTTATAGGAGGTGACTTGAAGCTGGGGACGCCGGCGGGGAGCCCTCTCCCTCGGAGGGACGATTGTGGCAGGAACATGCCGGCGTGATATTCTGCCTTTATTTATTATTTGCTACCAATGTGACTATCTTTTAATTTTTTTTAAACAAATAATTTAGTTGTAAAGCATCAGACTGATTTTTTTTTTTTTGCGAAATAGTTCTAGTGAGCTAATTTATTTTTCAACTTTAAAACATCAGCATTTTATAGATCTGAATTTCACAATGTGGGGATGATTGCTACGTACAATTTGCAAAATTGTGATTAGCCAGCCCTTGCTTTGAGTTAGTTCTCCCTAATTCACAAAGGCTTCCAAGAATAGTCTGCACAAAATTCAGTTTGCAAATTGCAGGGCAGATTTTTAGAGGGCAGTTTAAAGAATGAAGTCCTAAGGGTTTTATCTATATTTATATCTCTTGTTAAACCAAACTCTTATGTAAATGTTACAATCTGTAAATAACTAGCAGGGCTGCCTTCTTAAAGGCAAGATTGCATCTCCATTTTTGAGATTTAGCAAAATTATTAAATGGCAGAATTGACTAAGAGGCAAGTATATTTGGAACGAGCTAATAAACATTAATCAATATCGTCAGCTGTATTTGTGTGGCTATTTGAGGGTTGAAAAGTATGAAGACCTCTCAGTTTGTAGTCAAATTTCTCCCAAATTAAAGAAAAATAAAGTGAAATAAAATAAAATAAGCCGCTGCCCTTAGTGATGTTTTGGAGAAAAAAAGAGTGCAGATAGCTTTTGTATGTTACTTTTTATAGCCATTAATGTTTCAGTAAATCTCACATGACTGTATACAGTCCTGATTATTTTTCATCCTCTTGCCATTGGACGGGGAAGAAATCACTGGCTCCCATCAGCATTACTGGCACTCCCCATGTTCTGACATCTGTTCCTTTGCAAGCATTCTACCAACCTTGGTGAAATGGAGTTCCGTGGGAGAAGCTGACTTGAAGGGGGGACAACTGGAGGTTGATGATGAAAAAAATCACATCGGTCGAACACCTCAAGTCACATCCCATTAGCTAGTCACGTTTTCACGACGGTGACCACTGTAGTTTATTTTGCCTTAAATCTAGATAACTTGTGGAATTTTTTATCACGTCTCATCTTCGCTTCGAATTGGATTAGTGGCATCTCACTTTAAAATAGAAGTATAATGGACTCATTCTTGTCAATTTTAATCTAAGTCTTTGGGCTCTATGCTCTATTCCTAAGAAGTGTGTTTGGTCTTTCTTAGGGAAGTCATGAAATGCGTTGTTCCTGAGTAAATTATACTTTCTCATTTCATGACAGTCTTCTTCAGCCCCTGGACCTTGGAAAGAGCACACAGCTTCTTGGGGGTGGGAGAAAGAGAAGCAGAGTCTGGCCTGATGTGTGAAGCCTGTTTGGGGTGGCCTTGGGGGTGGAATGGTGGGAGCATACATGGTCTTGGGTAGATCGGGGTCGAGGGAAACCTAAAGTCTCCCCTTCCTGACGAGGGTTACTCTGCTCTATATAACTGTTATTTCCAGTGATTTCCAGACCAGTTTCCCCCATCAAATGGCATTCAGATCTCTTCTTGACTTGGCTCAAAGCAGAATGCAGGCCTGTTGTTCAATCTGTGTACAGTATGGAAGGGCCAGGCTGTGCTGGACATATCCTCGAACACAAGTATATTCCAATCCATCAATCTATGTCCTATGTATTCAATAGCAGTTATTAATTACCAACGTGGGATTAGTGTGTGTCACATGCTTGGAGTGCAGCAGTAAGCACACAGAAATAACCCTGTCCTCCTGGGCCTTCATTCTGGTGACACAGACACGTGCATCTCGGCATCTGCTCCCCTTGGGTGTGGGCCATCCTTGGAGGCTCCCCTCCAGGGCCCCATGCCTCGTCCTCTGGGTAGTGATGGAGGAAAGAAGCCGCCTCTGCTGTCGGGAGGCTGTGCCTTGTTTCTCCGCAGCCCCCTACTCATTCCTGCAAACCCCCCCCCCCCACCAGGCTCGCCACTTTTTTCTGAACTTGCTCTTTTTGGAACCTTCAGAAAACTTGGGGTTTGCGCTGCGACTCTGCTCCCCACATTTGTAGTTCCAGATGACAGAGGAAATTTCAGTCCAGTGCTGCAAATTGGTGAACAGAGGAAGTGGAAAATGGAACCACCGCTGCACCCCCCCCCAGATACCCCCCCACACACCAGTCCAACACAAACCATGTGCTCACCTTTCGGTGACCTCGCTTTTCAGCCTCCCCTCTCACATACATTTTTTCACTGTACAGTCATTTCATAATTGTCATAATTGTCGCCACAGTTTTAAATTCTTTTCCCCGGCCTCACGTGATGCATATTTTGCTAAATGCCCACGTAGTTTATGACCGCCGTGCCTCATCGCCACTGCTTGCCCTGGAACGGTGGGCCGTAATTTACTTCATGATTCCTTTATTATTGGCATTCAAGTTATTTCCAATAGTTCCCTAATATAAAAAATCCTGTGATGAGCACCTCTGTGCAGAAAGCTATTTCTTCCTTACTTCAGGTTATTTCCTGAGGCCTGGCTCCCGGAGGGGCAATTAGAAGACACCACTCCGCTTTTCTGCCTGTTCTCACAGATTTCTGTTTTTGTGAGACTTCGTCCTGCTGCCTCAGGGACGTTTCAGCTCCTGGGCTGGGGCTGCAGGAATCACACGCTTGCTTCCAGGGGTCCCTTTAAAGCCTGGCCCTTGGTCAAGCCCCTGGGAGTGGCCCCCGTCTTCATAATACGCTGTCTTTCCCCTGAAATACCCCTCTCTTCATTCCATCTAATCAATGCTCTGTAGGGGAAATCTTCCAAGTTCTGGGCGTTCACACCACGTTTCTGGAGCTTTCTGTCGCCCAACGCCTGAGAGGACGAGGACCCTCCACTGTCCCGCTGTACACATCCTCCCCCCCCAACCCAACCCCAAGCCCCTTTTCCTTGTTCCCAGATGGGGGCTTCCAAATGTCTTCAGACCAGCAGGTCTGAGGGGAGGGCTAACCTCCCCGATGGGATGCAGCCCTGTCGAGTTGTTGAGGCCGCTCTGGTTCCACTCTTCCCTCCTCATGTGGTTTCATGGGGGTCCTGCTGGAAAGGCTGGGGACCGAATGGGAGAGATTTGGTGAGGTTCAAAGCACTTGGAATGTTCTGGTTCCTCAAGGGAAGCATACATGTCAGGACAAGCGCTAGGTCTGAGGTGTCCGCTCCCCCGTTGACAGGAACCAGCCCTGAGAAGTGCAGCCAAGATCTAAGGGCCCCTGAGGGATAAGTGCCAGCATTCTGTGACATCGATGACAAACCAGAGCCCACCCACTCACCCCGCAAGAGCGAGAATGTTCTCAAGGGGTCTCCGGGCGCCGTCACCGAGCCACATCTGCTGGCAGAATCCATACCTGTGGTGCTTGCTGGAGGCGGGGACTGGTGTGGACAGGCAGTTCTCCCCACTCAGGTCCAACATTGCACAAATGCCTCCCCTTCCCCGAGCCCACCCTAGCCCTTCACCCCTTCCTTTCTGCCTATCGTGTCACTTCCACATAGCGTCCCCCTCCTCAGGCACTGAACTCCAGTCCAGTAACACCTCCCACCTTCTGTTTGCATCTGGGTCTTTCCTGAGTTGCTAATTCACCCACAATCAATAATTTTATTCTTTTAAAGAAATTACGGAATATTTCTAAGTGTATGCAGGGAGAGGGGAAAAGCACAGTGTGTGTCGTTTTAGATTTGATGTGTTCTGGATTTAGAAGTGCTGAATAATTCATTCCTGTTTAAAAAATAAACATACTATCTCTATCAGGACTTGACTGGGGACTTCATAAGGAATCCGTTCCATGGAGGGGCAGGGCTGTTGGGTTGGGTGGTGTAAGAAAGCAAGCAGGCACCATGTGGGGAGAGGCTGTTCTTTCCATGTTGGGGTTGGTGTGGAGTGATGGTCTTGGCCATGCTTGAAGGGGACACTACTAGTTCTTAGAGTTTTTTTCTTCTGTTGGAGAGTTTCTCTCCCCTGGTCAGTGTTCAGTCCTCCAACCCATCCGTTCCCCATTCTTCTACCCACTGTCTCCCATGTTTTCCTTCCAGCCCTCCTGTTCTCTGTTCATCCACTTCTGTTTGTCCCTCTATCTACCTAACCATCTCTCCTTCACATTGTCCCCCTGTCCATCCGTCTGTCCATCCTCTTTCCCTTTATTTATTCATCTATGATTCATCCACTCGTGGTCCATCTACCCTTGGCCATCTTTCTGTCCGTCTGTCCGTCCGTCCGTCCATCCGTCCATCCATCCATCCATCCATCCATCATGTCATGAGGGTCTACACAGCACAATACAGGCCTGCCTGCCCTTGTATTCTAGTGAGAGACTCAGGCAAGGGCATCCTTGACAAAGATACAGGTGGCCATTTCCTGTGGCCTTTACCTCCCCCAACCAAGTCAGATCTTCTTCCTCCTGATAAATTTATAGATACCCTGTCTCCTTCCATAACACTCCTTCTCTTCTCCCGGTGCTTCCTGATAGGCTGGTTCACCCTAAGGCATTCCTGGTGAATAGCAGCCCTTATGTACCTTCTAGATCTTTCTTTGCATGTAGGGAAAGGAGGCTCAGGGAGAGAAACCTGTCTGCCCCCGGTCAGACAGCGAGCTGGACTCCTTGTATGAATGCTCTTATTCTAGATTCCTCCCCGTCAGCTCCTGGGACTCCAGAAAACCCCCAGAGACTTTTTTCCCCCTCTGGTGTCAGGATTTCTGTCTTCCTAACCCACAGGGAATAAGAGTTTACCTGGCAATGAGGGTTTTTTTTTAGCCGGGGTCGGGGGGTGATATTAATTTGCACATATGTCCCTTCTCGTTCCCCGACACTCTTGCCATCCCTGAAGAGCAGAAGATGGCTCTAGTTGGAGGTGATTTGTAGATGGCTGTACCTCCACCCTTGGGGCCGGCGCTCCCCATCAGCCTGGCCATCTCAGCTGGGTATTGTAACCCGGGAGGGGAGGCAGCTGGTATGTGGCTACAGCGCTGAGCGGTGTCAGTCAACACGGAGCTGCTGATACCCAACTGGGGGGCTTCTTTGAGCGGTTTCTTCATCTGTACGATGGAAAACAGGCACCTAGTATCTGTTTCGTCAGCGTCCGGTGCCTATGGCGAGACCCCGGGAAGGCTGCGCATACAGACACCGTGGAATATTAAGGGCAGAGGTAGATCATTGGTACCCCTGAGTTTGGGGCATCCCCTGACTCGAGCCCCATGTCTCTCTCTCTCTTCTCCTGCCACAGAGCACCCCAGTGTTCTGGGGGTCGGGGCGTTGAGTGGGCATAGAGCCTTAGACATCGTCCTGGGAGAGTCCAACTCTGTGGACCATGACCTGGGTGGGAGCACGGCGCTGGAGGCAAGTCCTGGAAAAGGCCCAGCCCGGTCGTCACATGTGAACAGCGTCCAGATGTGCCCAGTGTGGAGAGGAGCTAAGCTGTGGTCACAGCTGCGGGGCTGCCCAGCTGTGCTGCCTCTGGGCCATGCAGCTGGCTGTCTGGAGGGGTGACCTGGGGTGGCACATTTCCCAGCTGGGGAGTGGGGTGGCCTCTCTGGGCTGTGATGCCACAGGGCACTTGGGGAGCCCGCTCCCTGGCCTGCAGACCGCATGCGGCAGGCCTCGCTCCCCCCCCCCCCCGCTAAATCACAAACAGAAATTGAACTCGGGGTCACGCATGAAGTCATGAGTGTAAGTTTATTTTTTACATGTGGAGTGTTCTTTATTTACAGCCGAAATCCCCCAAAGATTACACTTTAAAAAGATTTAATAGTGCCGGGGTCAGATGGCGACCTCTTGCCATGCTCAGGCGAGCAGGCAGCGCTGAGAAACAGCAGCCCCTTTGAAGAGGCTGGGCGAGGAGGGCGGCCCGGTGCGAGGGCCCCGGAGCTCCTGCTGCTCCGCCGGCCCCGGGGGAGGGCCTGGAGCTCCCCCCCCCCGGCACTGCCCTGTGGACATGGCGGGGGGCACCCGGGCTCCGGAAGCCCAAGGCCGGGGCAATGCAGAGAAAGTCGATGAAGCAGGGCTGTCCCATTTTGCTCAAGAAGAGGCTGCTCGGGGCAGCCCGGCATGTCCCTTTGGCTTCTTCTCAGGATGCCTCTGAGATGTGGTCACGGACAGCTCTCTGAGAAGAGGGACGAGGGAGACGGTGGCCCGGTGATGCAGGTGGGCCCTCCCCTCTCCGGGAGACCTGAGACGACTCTGTGCAGTGGCCCTTGGAAGACATACAATTTTTTTTTTTTTCAGCTGAGATAGTTAGAAAACAAAACAAAACAAACACCCGACAACACTTTTTTCCCCTCATGCAATTTTCATCCCCTGTTCATGGACAAGTTTTAGTTAAAAGGTGTGTTGCTGCTGTAAGTGCGGGGTGGGGGAAGTGGTGTGTGTCCTCTCTGGCTTGGGCTCCTAGGGGCCTGGGGCTAGGACACTGACCTGAGGCTGGGGACACTGAGCCCACTCTAGGGCCGACCCTGCCCTGTCGGTGGGGTCCAGCCTGTCCCGACTACCTCTGGGGATCTGGGCTCTTCTCGGCATGCGGGTATTTTATAAGGAAAGCAGGGTGTTTTCCAGGCCTGTGTTCGATTTTCGCTTATAATTATCTCCACATAAGTCTTCAATTTGGGATTTTGAATTGGAGACACATGAACCCAGCTATGCATGTTAAAAGATCAGTGACAAAAATCACATGATATTTGCATGCTGTAATTATTCCCCAGCCTCCTAAAGCGGGCTTTGTTTTGGAAGTCCAACCTGCACGCGGTGCCGTACACCCGATTTGGGGGGCAGCTTGCGTGAACCGGGTCTGGGTCTGGCTTTCCTTGTGTCGTCGCAGGAAGCCTGGTTTTGGTTGTCCTCAGTCTTCCAGACTCTGGTACCCCCTTCTCCCATCTCTGGTGGTGTTTGTCCTCCACTGGGTGGAAGTAGGAGTCATGATGACCTTTGAGGTTGGGGGGCCGGTTTGGATCTTCCGGTGAACTTTCCTAGCAGAGAGGGCTCGGCTCTGAGACCCACTTGGCATCTAAAGGTCAGGGGGCCGGTGGGCGGGGCTGGTGGGCGGGGCTGGTGGGCGGGGCTGCCCAGCCTCTGTGACTCCTGTGAAGGTTTGGCCTATCTGCTTCTGGGACGAGGGTGGTAATGAAACGCTCTTCGTGGGGTTGGTGTGCATGGAATGAAATAATGCATGATTATTCTGGTGACCATCACTCACACGTGGCCTCATGAGAGGACATCTCCGGCGCCTCCCCGCGGGATGTGGGAGGCATCGGTTGGGTCCCCGCGGCCTTGGAGCGTGCAGGAGTGGGAAGAACACGCCAAGCTGGGAGAGCCTGTGCTGGGGCTGCGGCCGCGGGGGGGCAATTCTACCTCCTTCGTGGGGCTGGTGGCCTGATCGCAGGAAAAGCTCCGCAGCCCCCAGTGAGGCCCTGGAGGAACTCATGCGCTCTGCTTTTCCGAGGGGGCTTTGTGTGACCTCGTCCGCGGGCCCCGGGCTGTTCTTGATCTGCACTCAGAGCTCACTGGGAGTTCTCCACAATGGATTACTTGGCTCTTAGTAATTGCTCACTCAATAAATGGTGATGCATTATTCGGGCCTTCCATGCAGCCTCAGCTAATCGCCCGAGTACCCTCAGAACCGTTTTGTAATGCAAATAGTTATTTGTACCACGTGTGTGCTTCCGATAAAGGTCTAATCTGGTGAGCCCTCCCTATAGGAAGGAGGTGCTTGCTGGACCCAGTATACGCTGAAGGAGACAGGCATGCATTTCTCTGGACAATTGTCCCATGTACATCGAAGTGGAGAGGGGTTCCTTTCGGGTTTTCCTGCTGCTTTTGAAGCCAACATCACCAGGCGTCTGGCGTACTTCGGATCTAGTTCGGTGGCCTTTAAAAATGAGAGACTGTCCTGAAGTACTTAGTAATATTGGCTGCTCTAATCTTGTTCTCCTGGGTTCTGCTCTTCTTCTCCTCTCCTGCCCGCCTCCCCACCCCATAATGATAGGATGTTGGCGGTGCTGTCCAGACTTAGCTGTGGGAATTAAGACTGTAGGGACTGCACTTACCAATGGGTCTCCTTTTAGATCTTACTAAAGCGAAGCAATTTTTAAAAGGCATGCTTTTTTAAAAGTTGGTATGTCAAAGAGGCCAGCAGCTTGGTGGGAGAGGCACCTAGCAGTGGGAAGGGCTGGGTCAGAGTTCATCTGTGGCATCTCAGTAGACAGACACCTGTCCAGAGCCCCACCTGAAAGCCGGGTCACACGACCACAAGCCAGGAGAACAGAGCCTTATTGAGAAAAGTCCGCAAGGATCGGAGCAATCAGCTTACAGGGAATATTTTGGCTTTGCAGGAATGTGGTCCTGCTTGTTGAAAAACATATCCTTTGCACGGAAAACATGCATAATCCTAGTCCAACTTTGCCCTTTGAGTAAAAAATACGCTTAGTTGGAATTTGGGAGGTGAGGGGCCGGGGGAACAGGAGCTGGGGAGATATTTCAGGCCCGTCTAGCAGAATGTCTGCTTATAGACAGAAACTCGAAGGGAGTAATATTAATGGAGTTCTATTTTGTAAAGTGGGACCAACCGATAACAATAAAACATTTGTAAAAGTGGAAATTCGGTCACATTTAAGAGAGCTCTTAATTTATGACGCTTAGAAGGACTTGTTGGAGTTGTCTTCTGGACAGACCCTGGAAGGCCCAGGGAAGGCCCAAACCACAGTTTATCAGGCCATCTTGCTGCATCCAGACACACCGTGCGGTCCCTGCTCTTCAGTTCTGAGGTCGTCAATATTTCCATGAAAGCAAACACTTTTTTAATGGAGATTTATGACCCTGGCAAGATATTTCGCTCTGGGGCATAGCTTTACAGGGTCGGCGTTTGGGGGGGAGACTTTCTCTATGAAATTTCTGAAGAAAAATCAGAGAATGGATTTGAGTATTATTGAACTGTGCTACTCGATTTTTGAAAAATATTGATGGAGTTGAATAGACTAAAATATTGCAAAATAGTGTTTTCACTGATATTTTATAATCTCATGACTTAAATGAGATGCTGCATTTGAAAGTACTCAATAGCTTGCCTGGTATACAGTAGGCATCAATAAATACTACTTACTCACTTACTGTGACTCCTCTCCCCGCCAACAACAGCACCACTACTCATTTTTCTGAGTTGGGTAAATACTGAGTAATATATTGTGTACCGTATTCATCATATCGCCAAGAGGCTTTGGGTGCCCACATGTTAAATATTAATTGTACTGTGTCTGATCATATTTAAGTTTGTGGCCATTGGTATTATATGAAAATAAATTTGGGCATGCAAGCAGCTTAGACAGAAGTTACAGAACTGGGGTGAAACCCGCTCTTGATGGCAGTTTCCCATGCACTGGGTCTTGTGGGTACAGGCTAGATGGGGCATTTTTGCTTTGTATCCATGCGTGCTGTGGGAGAGCAGAGCCTGGCAGGATTCTGGGCTGGGAGAGAATCTGAGGGACTCAGAAGACCCTGGACTTTGGAGCTGGGAGTTGTGAGGCCTGATTCAAGGCCTTGTTTTGCCACCCAAGGTGTTTGGAAAGTAGCATTGCGGCTCTCGGCTGTAGACCCCCATCTCCAGGATCAGAAAGGGTTAGAAGCAGCTGTCCAGGTAATGTTCAGTTGTGGCTAATGAGCCCATTTCCAAGCCCTGAGGGCTTTCCTGGGCAGAAGTTGACCTGAGGGTCAGAGGTGCCCTTGTTTGAGCCATGGTTTCCCAAATGTACTGTACCACTTGACTCCACACTTGGATTTGAGGAGTTCAGAGCTCAAGGTCTCAGAGTCTCCTGCATTCCCAGCAACAGACTGGAAAAATCAGGCACGAGGTCAGTCTGCTGCATTCCCAGCAACAGACTGGGAAAATCAGGCATGAGGTCAGTGACACCAGAAGCTAAGAATATTGTTTATCTTTGTGACAGATCACTGGTTCCTCTTAGATGGTCCTTGACCACCACAATCTGAGATCTCTTCTGCCCTGTTGTAGTAATGTGTATATCCGGTTGGCTTTCTTTGTGGAGGGAGCAAGGGGAGCGGATGTAAGGAAATTGTTCATAGCCCGCCATTTTGGTCTTGGTGTTTCCTGAGGTATGCTTTCACTTGGAGTTGCTGCTGCTCTGTTGGCCAGTGCCATTGCCCGAGAGTGTCAAGGTCATGCATCCAACAGGCTGGACTCTGACCCCTTGACCCTCTCATCTCCAGCAAGTTTTCTTCCACTGGATCTTGGCCATCCAGCCCATGGCCACTGGTAGTGGCTGGTACTTGCACTGAAATTTGGCCCCCACCTGTCCTCCCGTCTGTCCATTGCTGCTCTTTTTTCCACAAAAGGTGATCCTTTGACTGTCAAATGACCTGTGTCTCCAGCCCCTGACGTAGCTGCTTCACTGTCCCTTCCCCAGCCTTCTTGCCCATCCTCACCCAGCTGAGAGCTCGGGTCTGACACTTCTGTTCCTTCCTTGTACCCCTCCTCAGTCCCCTGGCCTCCTCCCCTTCCATCGCAGGCACCTGGAAAAAACCTGTAGCCTTGGGTGAACTCAGGATAACCACCTGGTCTGTGATAGTCCGTGCACATCCACTGACGGTGGAAAATGGCACAGTCAAGCGGGTGGCTTTTTCCGAGCCTCTGCGACGACAGACGTGAAGTGGGCTCTCAGGGTGCCGTGTTTCTCTAGGGTTCGCTCTCCAAAATGGCCACGATGTCCTCCTTCATGTTCCTGTCTTCTGTTGTGACTCACTTGCCCTGAGAAAGCAGAGCCCTCTGGGGCCTTTCTCATCCAGCCCGGACCCAGCACAAATCCTTGGCTCTTGTCTTTTCTGCGGGCAGGGGCACCCCCGTGATCTCAGCCCTTCCATCCTCAGAGGAGCGGTTTCGGAGGAGCGTGCTGGTACACGCCCTCTGTTGCACGCACATACACCCTCAGCCGCTGCCCTGCTTCCTACTCTTGCCCTTGGCTCCTTTGCTGTCACGGTCGTTCTCCCAAACCTCGGCTCAGATGTCCTCTCTTCAGAAAGACCCCCATTGCTGGCTGTCTCTCACCCTGTTTATTCCCTCTGTAACACTTTCCTATATCCTGTAATTATCCTAATTTAGTTCCTCCCCCCGCCCACAAATTTAAGCCCCATGAGGGAGACGGCCAAATGCCCCTTGTTCTATGCTGCACTCCAGCACTTAGCATGCTGCCTGATGCCTAAAACTACTCAGAGTTTTTGTGGAGAAAGCTCATGCTTCCGTGATCTAGCCTCCTCTCCCGGGCTAGAGCCCCGGTTTCATCTCTAGAGGACTGTGGATCCCAGACAGGGCATCTGCCACCTCCTCAGGGAGTACCCCTGGATTCTGCACTGTCGGAGGAAGCCTTGTCGTGGGGCTGCTGTTGAGGAGAACTGGTTGGATACCTTGTGCCCACCCTGGCTGTCCAGGGAGGGGCTTAGCCTCTGGGAACAACATGGCGGTGGGATGTCTGGCTAAGAGTCTCCTCTTCTTGTCTTCCTGATCTGTGCTATCTCTGGAGCTTTCTGGAGCTTTCCTGGATAAAACGTACCCACTGTTGCAGGCTACCTGATCCCCTGGGCAGTGTCCCATTGTCCACCTTCTGTCATTTGTCTAATTGGTAGCTCCCACCTAACCTGACCTGACCTCACCCACACCCTGAGCCCTATCTCTGAAAGATGAGCTATGACTCTGCCCCAGACATACCCACCCTCTAGCCGGACCCCACCGAGACTAACCACAGACGACCTACCTCTCCCCTCCCCAAATTAGTGGACTGTGTCTGTGTTGACACATCCATTCTCACCCTAATGATATGTTTATTTAACTGATGACTGCTGTCCTCATTAGGGACTCATTGTTGAGCCTGGAATAGTGATTATTTTTGCTGATATTCCTTCTCTGCAAAGATGATTTTTTTTTTTTAAAACATCGCTCTTTTGGTGTGCTATGAATCCTTAATGAGGATAGTTAAATTTAAAAGAAACCCCCAAACCACCCTTCAGGTTGAAAATAGAAGTGTCTGCACAAGCAGGCTGGTAATCTGCTGATTATTGATGGACATGATTGGTGACAGACCCACAACTTTCAATAAAATGAGAGCGCCGTGCGTGCATTTGAGTGTGATAGCAACCAGAAAAAGAAGCAGCTTAGCCAATTGAAAGTGAGTGCTTGGGGTTCCAGAATGTTCTCCACCCTTTATGTAGAAAGACTCATAATTCTGATGGCTTGGGTATTGATACTGACATCCCAAATGAACCCCAAGCTGCACAGTTCCTGGAGAGGGATGGAGAGAGATGTTTCTAAAAGCTTATTCCCTGAGTACTCAGAGAGTCCACGGAGGAACTTATCAGCCCCCGAAACCCGTCTTTTCCTTTTGGGATTCTAACCCAATTCCCATGTGGCAGGTGACTGTGACTTCCCGCCTGTCAGATGAGGAGAGTAGGACCGTTAGAACTGGAGCAGGGTCTGGGTGTGCGGGTGTGACAACAGGTGAGGACACGCTTCCGCAGTCATCGTGGGGAGGTCACAGCTCCCCGAGGACCCCTCCTATCTCCTCTGCTGTTTCTTGGGCTTATTGTGCTGATAACAGCGCTGTGGGAGCATCACACGGCGGCCTGACCATGGTGATACTGAGACCCTGAGGTCTCCATAGGGTGTCCGGGACTAGGGACATAACCCAAGCAGCAGAAGCCAGGATGTGGACAACTTAGCACAGGTGGGGAGAAGCAGGCTTGGGACCTGGGCCTTGGTTCCATGGTTCGCTATGGAACCTTGGACATGTCACTCGGCCTCCTGGAGCCTTCGTTTCTTGATCTAATAGGGCTGTTGTGGATCAAAGACGACAATGCCTGTTCGGAGCTCAGCTGGATCGTGGATCTCACTAACGAAGCTGCCGTAAAGCCGCTGCCTCCTGCCAGGTGCATGTCGTGTCTGGCCTCGCACGTGTAGCATCTCCTCCCCCTTGAGGCCCATGAGCTTCTGGAAGCCTGGCCCCACCTTGAGCCCTGTGGTCTTCTTGGCCACAGGATGGCCTAATGTTGAGCTGTGGTGGCAAGCCTGAAGGGTACCCATGTAGGACCAGGACAGAGAATAAGCCCACACCCTAAGCGCAGGGGGTGAGTGCACAAGCAGACGTGTTTTAAAGACCATTGTCTGGGGGCAGTTCCAGCAAGAAAGAGTCCTTCCATGCCGCAGGACAGCCCAGGGAACAGGGCAGAGTGCGGCCCTCACAGCCTCAGGGCATGTGTCGGTGAGAGAACGGACTCCCTCGAGAGGAGCCCCCACCAGGCCCTAGGGAGGAGACTCAGGCCGCATCCACCCAGCGCTTGCTGGTACCCGAGGGGGCCGTCTCGGGGGCTGACGTCCACCCAGCTCTGACTGTCCCCACCCAGTGAATATCTCCTAAATGTGGATCCAGGAGGAGATCTAGAGCAGATCCATGGATGGACCAGGAAAGAGGTGACCTTCCCAGAACCATGGGCTGGCCAGCATAGCCTGTGTCCTACATTGGTTTAGATTCCAGTCTGAGTGTAGGGCAGGACCTGACCACGGCAGACTGAGTCCAGAAAAATCTACTGCATATTTATTGCTGTATTTCTCATCTGTTGTGTCTAGAAGGTGCCCTCCAGGAGGGCCAGGACCATGTCTGATCATTCACTGTTGCTTCTCTGGCGTCTGGCACATAGAAGGTGCTCGGTAAATATTACGAATGAATGAATGAATGAATGGGATGTCCGTGCTTGTAATCCTAGTGGTGCTTGGAAGGGCAAAGAGAAGAGAACACCAGGCATGCATGAGCAGCCCTGCTGAAGGTTCATAGAAGCCATTGTTATAGAGTTCAGAGGTTGGCAAAGGGCCTGTCAGGTTTGGCCTGTCCGAGGTTTCTCTGGAGCTGTGGTGCCCAATCAAGCTGATCCTTGAGTCCCAGCTGTCACCTGGAGGCAGAGAGGAGGGAGAAGGGTGTGCACAGAAGGCAAGGTGGGATGGGCAGAGGTGTGGAGGCAGACCCGCAGGTGTATCCGGCGGGTGGAGGGTCAGACCGGGTGGACTCGTGGGCTTGGAGTGAGCGCGCGTGCCTCCGCCTGGGAGGTGTTGGGGACCATCTCGGAGAGGTCAGCAGAGGCCAAAACCCAGGCCGGGGAGTTCAGCTGTGACCCCTGATGTTATTTTAAGGTGGTGGCTTTTTCATATTTAATTATGAATGAAATTGCATTTGAGGATCGCAGCTGATGACGGCGTGTGGTTATGCTGTGTGGGCTGCTTTCAAAATAGCTCACCCCAAACTTCATTAGTGATTAGTTCGAGGAAAGTGCAGCCTGACCCGCCAGCATTTTTCATGCTGTCTGTATCCGAGCTGTGGGAACTCAGGGAAGGGTAGATCGTGGCTTTGCAGGTCCCTGGTCCCAGGGTCTTGTGCTTGGATCCTAGTCCTGGGGACCTCCGCCTCTCTGTATGGCAGCCGGGTTGTGACTCCTTCGTAATTCTGCTTTGCCCCTCAAGTTCAACCCCTTTCCTGCTCTTGGAACTTGGACCCCTTAAAGGGAGATGGATGGAAACCCCTGCCTGTGGCTCTGCACAGCCTGGGAAGCCAGCGCTGGCATTGGACGCTCCCAGCCGGGCTGCTTGGCCCACGGAGTTGGGTCGCTGAGCCGAATGGCTGGCGCCCCCAGTTTCCCAACTTCTCCTAAATATGGTCAGTGTTTGTCGTAACTCCCACCCCCGTCTGCATGAACTGTAGATTTAGGCTTGGCCTTCCTCCTTTCTCTAGACTTAGTATAAACCCTCATTATAATCGAGATTAGCCTTAGTGAGAAGTACACATGGGTTGGCAGGAGCAGCAAATCCCAAACAGCATCTCGAGCACTTTGATGAGCGCGACACACCAGCGCTTGTCCGCTTTCCTTTTCGGAAATCCTGTCCCGGATCCTGGCAGGAGGCATGCTGCAGCCTGGGATGGGTCCTCGACGGGAACATGCCGGCCCCCCACTCTCCCCCCGCTGCCGTTCCCTGGTGGATCTTCAGAAAGCTGCACATCTCTGAGCCTCATTTCCAGATACCCGTGTTTTGCGGATAAACTGAATAATAGAAATTAAATGTAATATTGCATTAAGACGAAAGAACTTAGCCAGCTCCCCGTGAGACTCCGTGTTTGCTGCCCTCATGCACCAGTGATGCCCGTGATGTCGGTGACAGACAGGGTGGCATTGTGGCGGGGGAAGGGAGCCAGACAGCCTGGCCTTGGCCTTGACTCCTGGTTCTCTCATGACCTGGTGACTTTGCCTGGGGCAAATTACGGGACCTTCCTTCCCCTGAGCATCCTCCTATCTGTTGAGGGCGGTGCCGATGGCATTACTGGGGCTGTGGTAGGGGTTCGAACCTAAGCCACACCAAGGGGAGCCGGCCCATGGTGATCGACATCCCAAGCCAGTGAGGATTAGCTATCGTGATTACCGCGTTATTTTAGCCACTGAGTGACCTGGAGCACGGGACCTCAGTTTCCCTACGATGAAGCGGGGACACAGCGTCCCCTGCAGAGCTCTGTGGACAGGTGTGGGGTGCAGGGCCCGGAGCCTGGGGCTCTCTCCCCGGCCCTGCCTTCCTCCCCCAGGCTGTGAAGTTCTGTAACTAAGTAACCCAGGCTGATGTGTGGCTTTTGACGGCCGTGCGCGCAGGAGAGACGCATGTGCCACCCCCTCCTTTGGGTGACAGCTGTTTCCAGGCAGATGCCTCCCCCATGTTCTGGAGCAGCGAAGAAAGGGGAGAGCGTCCCAGATTTAAATTTGGAATGCGCGCAGAATCACGCCAACCCACGGGGCCCACCGGCTGGGTGAGCTTCGGGCCGCTGCAGCCGCGGGCGCCGAGCCGGAGGGCGCGTGGGGCGGTCCGGGGTCTGGTGGGGGCTCTTGAAGCTCCAAGTGCCGTGGGGGTCCTGGAAGAGCTCGTGGGGCCGGGCACTCATTCCAGGGGGTGGGGGGTGTCTCTCTTGGTCACTGGTCTGCTGGGTGCGGTGCAAGTGACACTCCGGTAGGAGGAGGAGGCAGCATGTGTGTGGATTCAAGTCTGCTTCTCAAGGGTGCCCATCCTGCCAAGCAGTGCCCTCTGGCCTCAGGGTGTGGCACCCATAGGCCCTTGCTCAACCCTGGGCAGGGCTCTGCTCACGGATGTGCTGAGCTCATCAGGGACCTGGGTGAGGGGCCCTCGCCCATGACAGGCTTCCCACTCTGACCCACAGAGCCACTCACAGAGATGGACAAGCCCACCTTCGGGTGAGGGTATGAGGCCTCTGCACTGTCAGGAGAAAGGAGGGGCAGTGTGGCCCTGGGGTGTGGAAGAGAGGTTGGAGAGGGAGACCGGGTCAGGACAGCCATGTGGAGACAGGCTGTGGGTGGGTGGGAGCCATGGACTGGGAGGTGTTCTTCCCTGCATATCTGTTAAGGAGTCCCACCTTGGGGTACCCCACCGTTGCGAGCTAGATGACTGCATTGCAGGAGGTCTCATGTGCATTTGTCACCCCAGGAAAGGCAAGCAGACTCTCAGCTAAACTCTAGCCCCTGGCAGACCACTACCCACGCCATCCCAGCTCTGGAGATGTCTGCTGTCCTAAGGGGCAGCTGTGGGAATCGGGACATCTGGTCAAATTCTGAACCTCTCCTGGGGTGGAGGTCAGAGATCTCCCCACCCCCCACAGGCCCTAGTAGCTCCATCTCTGCGGGAACAAGGGGCAGCTTATCTGTCCAAGAAGCCCAAACCGTGTGTCCCTGTGGCTGTTATGCCTCAGATACGGCCTCAGGGGACAAGGGCTAGGTGATCAGAGGGCCCCCAGAACACATCTGGGCAGTAGTCCGCCCCTGATGGGATACTACACTGAACCCAGCTTCTCCTTCCTCCTCAACTGCCCCTGGAGCAATGTCATCAGAGCGCCAGGACTGGATTCCATGCACATTCTCTCTCAGCTCCCTCTCCTTCTCAACGTCCCAGTGCATCAGAGACCAATCTTCCAGGCCAAGGACGGTTTTCCTCTTGCATCTTTGAGGAGTCCTCCACCTGCCCGGGCAGCCCAGCAACCCCTTGGACCAGGGCTTGGAGCAGAGGGAAGACCGTAGTCTCTAAACTACCCAGTGTCATACCTGTGTATGTACACAGAGATAAGCCCAAATGCTTTTTCATGGTGTGCAATTTGCCATCTATTTTTAACCTGTACATGCAAGGCTCCGAAGAAAATTCTGTGAGGAAGTAAGAGAACATTGAGGTCGCTGGTAGACCATCACCGAAAACCCCAAGGTAATGGCGGAAACGACATCCTTTAGAAAACACGAGTCTCTCAGAGAGAGGGTTCCTTCTGCAACAGGCACCCTGAGCGTCTGCCGTCCCTTGTCTCCTACCATTGCGCACTTCATTCCGTTCCAGCCATGTCAGGACGACTTGAGGAAAAAAAAAAAAAAAAATCCCACCATTAAAGACATGCTCTTTGTTTTTTCAATCTGTGACCCCAGAAATCTCTTTAGCAAGCCACGGTTCAGTGAACTGGCACACAGCAGCCGTTCAGCAGTGGAAAAATCATAAAACAGATGGAAGCTTTACATTTTTGTTTAGTTTTTAAGAGCACTTTTTATAACATCGCTTAAAACCATTCTGATGCATCACACTGTTTACACTCGAAGCTTTGTAGCTAAGATGTTTACAGTACGGAGAATGTTTTAAGATATTTTATAGTTATGATATTTGGATAATTGGCAAGGAAAAAAATAGTTTCTTGAGATTGCCGTGATGTTAGTAATCGTGGAGTAACTTATGAGTCTCAGTAAATATGTCCAGTTTGGTGGAAAGTACAAACTTAGTTAAAACAAAACAACACAAGAGGGAATATCTTTTTAGTGAAATCATTTCCTTTTCTTAATCAAAAGATGACAGGCAAGGCTTTAGAACTGCCATCTGCACGGCCCCGCGCCACGGCCCCAAGCAGGCTGCCTCTCTTTTTCGGGACAGATAGCTGTACCACGTCGAGCCATTGCCATCGCACATGAGTTTCATGCAAATACCCGAGGGACCAAGGTTCAGTTTCATCAGGCCACCTTAAAACAGCACCCCACCCCCCGCCCCATATCTCTGTGCCCTAGCATTTACAGACATTGTTTTCAATGTCAAAGAATTTATGCAGAGTTAGGGTTTGGAACTGCCTTTTTTTTTTTTTTTTTTAACTGCCCAAAATGGCATTAATCAAAAACAATAACTCCTTTTAACTTTTCTAAGTGCTCTAAAGGAAAGTATGAAATAATCTGTGTGTGGGCCGCAAATGTGGAGAATGCAAACATTTCACAATAAACATGTTTAAATGAAAGTCCCTGGCAAGATAGTCTGAGAGATAGTCCATGCTGGGTTAATTAATGCATGCTCATAAAAATAAACCTCACTTTTAAGATTTGACCAATAAAAATCATTAGCATATTTGGATCAGATGACTTTGTGTATACATTGAACTTCTCCACTGCAAATTGTCCTTGGAATGCCTGGAAACAGATTTCAGTTTAAAGTCTGAACTCCTGCTTCTATCTGCTGTTTGTGTTTCCAATACAGTGATACGATGATTTATTCAGGTTTTATCTGTTATACCTGCAATTGATCTACTGGTGATGGGATTAAATTTATCATTTTAGTTGTATAAATCATGGTTAGATGGCCAGAAAAATGTTTAGTTGCATAAAAATTCCTATTGTTTGCCTACAACACACCACGTTTGATTTTTGCTATAATCAAATTACGATAGCACATTATTTTTACTCCCAAGATGTCTCTCTCGTTTTCTTTCTTTTCTTTCTTTCTTTCTTTTTTTTTTTTTTTTGTGCCATCTTAAAAGTGAATCATTTTGGCCTATCCACAAATGCTCCCTTTAAAACAAGCGCCTTCCTGAAATCATACATGCAAACCAGTGTTGACTTTCAGGGTGAGAATCAGGCTGTGTTCTGAGGTTCTGCTAAATTATAAATCACGTGATTTTTCTAAAGCCTAATTACACTATGGAAGGTTCTGGTGTTCTGTCGTGCTTTTGTACAGGAAAAGACAAAACGGCCACAGAGCCCTCTTGGTCTGAGGCTAACAGTAGAACGCAACTCATTTTAAAAGAACGGAGACTGGAATTCATAAAGCCGGGTAGGAGATTAAGTTGGGACCATCCAGACAGTGAAATTCTGAACCTCAGATAACACTTCACTTCAAATCCTTATGAAAATAAAAACAACCCGACACAAATTATTGCGGGAAAGACTCCAGTATGAGTTTAATTTTATCCAACTTTATTGGCAGCTGATTTTGAACTAATGCGCAATAAAATTGCCAAGCAGAACAATTCAAAGAAATGAGAAAATACATTTTTTTGTGGTTGTTGTTGGTTTCTTACACGGTTTGTTTTCATAAAGACTGTAGAGCAGTGAACACCTAAAGAAATGATTGGGGTTTTGTCAGCCATCCTGAGAGCTGCAGGGCTGGTCGGTCCTGGTGGGATGAGCTTGTTCACATGAGGACAGGGGCAGGTCTTTGGCTTCGGTGGGTCCCAGGGCTGCTTCCCTGGGTCTGTCCCCTTGGTGCCCCCCACCCCCGTGGGGACACACGTGGGCCCCTGGGGAGAACCTTCTATGGTAGCATCCCGCTAGCTTGCCTGGGATGAAGACAAGCACAGGCTCCTAAGAAAGTGCCTTTCACATGACCGTTTCTGGAAAAGGGTTCCCAAGTCCAAGGGATCCAGCAGATTGTAAACAGTGTCGGCTTTATACCCTCATTTTGTACCAGAGACTCAACATTGCCTATTTTAGAGAACATGTGTTTATGCCTCCAAAATGGGCCTCTGCCTGTGTCATTCATCCGGAAGCCTACACCTAGGGATTCCGGGGGGTGGGTGAGCGCTTCTCTGTGATAATCATCACAAGCACTACTGACTGATGTGGACGAGTTTTTTTTTAGCACCTCCCTCTCCCGGTGTAAGGGACTGGCCTGGGGGAGGCTCTCACTTGGGGTGGGGGGGATGGTGCCTGCAGGAAGGTCTTTACTCTGGGCAGGCCAGTGCCCATCTAGAGGCAAGGAGGGCGGGGGGTGATGGGCATCAGGGCTGCTGACTGGGGGTCCTAGGGGAGGCTCAGAGCCTCCAGACAATGGGAGAAACACTCTAACATGCAACCGTGAACTTGCCATGGCAAAGGCCCAAGGTTTCTACCAGATTCTTGAGGGTGTGCCTTTCTTGTTAATATCTGTAAAGCGGGTACACTTTTGTGGAGGGATGATTTGTTGTAAAAACTGGGAGATGGTGACCTGTTCTTGGGGGACCCAGATGCTGCTCAGGACACAGATACATGCTTCTGCTCCTGAGAAAGTCTCACCCACGGATGCTGGGATGGGTTGGGGAGGAGGCGGGAGGCTGATCACCCCCGAGGGTCCCTTATAAAGTCTGCCTCTTCGGGACTTCTTTAAGGTAATGTGTGGATGTGAATGGTCACAAAGCAGAAGATGTTTTGAGGAAGTGAGTCAAGGCCATGGGTGACCCTCGGAAAGCAGGCCAAGGGAGAGACCCAGCCTAGGGTGCTGTATCTTGGAGGTTGGGAGCTGTGCTGATGTGCACCCCTGTGCCAATTCTCAGTTCCCATCCCCCACACTCGAGGCCTTCTGCCAGTTAGGGGTCTCAGTCTGGGGACCCGACATGTGCCAACCCTGGGCCTTATTTCTCAGTTACTTCTCGCCCTTTTCTCCCCCCGCTCCCCTCACCAGTGCCTGCCACAGCCTGGAAGCTGGAGCAGAGTCGTTATTTAGCATGGCTGGGCTCATGCTGGGCTCAGGGACTTGACTTCCCCATGGCCAGAATGTTCTTCAGGGACCTCTGAGTTTGATCCTCAAATTGAGGACCTGGGAGAGTCCAGGCTGTGTGCCTGGGATGGTACTCCAGAGGCTGCCAGTGGGCTAGCAGTGGGGCTGGGCGAGGACCAGGCTACCGATGCTTAGCCCCTGGCCTTGTCCCTGTGTCACTCAGCTTGTCTAGTTCAGTGTATACAAGCCCACATTCTGGGGCAAACCCATGATAGATGACCAGGTCTATGAGATTTTCCCCCTCCTCCTGCCTTATGGTTCAGTATAACAGCAACAACAACAGCCAACTACATGCCAGGCCTGTCACCTCAATTAATTAATCATTAATTAATTATCTCTCTTAATTCCATTTTTACAACAACCTTATAAGATTAGGTATGACTATCATCCCATTTCACAGACCAGGAAACTGGGACTTAGCCAGCTTTTCGGGTGCTCAAGTCAGGAATGTCGTGGCAGGGAGGGTTCATGGCCAAGCCCCTGCCCCAAAGTTGGTGTGCCCCTTCCGTGCCCTGCACTGCCTGTCCTCTGCTGCTAGGAGATGACATCAGATTCAACATGGCTGAGCGTTTTCCTCTTTGATATGGCAGGACATTGGTTTTACCTATTAAATGAAGAATAAATACCTTTTTTTCTTTTTTTTCGGGCAGTATTGTACAAAATTTCCATCTGAAACAAATCAATGGAAGGAAACCTGTGAGTCGATTTCCAGAAGATTCATAACTAGGTAATGGCGCAAGTCTAAGCAGATGGGATAAGGAGAAGGTGGTACGCAGGTAACGGAAATTGGGGCCAAAGTGCCCCTCCTCCTGTTAAGGTGAGAGGGAGGAATGAGGAAAATGCAGTCAGTCAGCTTTGAGACATTTCAGATGACTTCCTGTCTTCATTCTGGGAGATGATCTCTGAGAGAGTCTCATGACCAGTCTGTTTAAAGGTGTTTCGCTCTCCTGACATGTGCCGAAGGAGCTGTAGACCTAAGAGACTGTCGTCTTCCTTGGGACTCCTGCCTGGGTCTGAGTCTGAGTGTCTGCCTCAGAGGGAGCTGGCTTGGAACGAACAGCAGAGCTGGATGCCAAAGAAAGGAGCTGGAGGCTAGTCAGGGCTGGGGGCATCTGTCTAGCTTCTGTGCCACCATGCAACACCAGGCTGACTGGGTGTTCAGGACTGTCCTGCAGTGGGCATGAGGTCCAGCTGACTCCCAGGCATCCAGAACGTGTTTCCCCATGCAACTAACAGTCACAGTTTCCTGGCCATCCGGAAGTTGCCAGTCCAATAGCTCTCAAACTGGCTTCCATGACACCCCAGAAGTTCCAAGGAGAGGTCGTGAGAGCCACAGGGAGGGGAGAACTCAGGGCTCTTCTCTGCAGCTTTGACTGTGGTCTTCATCAGCTCGCATGTGGGAAGACCTCCTCGGAAAAAGACTAGGCACAGAGGTGCTGAAAACCCATGATCTAGACCAAGTTCTTGGTTGTGTAGATAGGAAAGCAACTTCTACAGAAGAGCAAAGCATTACCAAGATGAACCCTGTATAGTCATTTTAAGTAGAAAATATCTATGTTCAGGCAGGTCAGTGGAGCTTGGTGGAAGACATAAAATGTACACTTGAAGGGAGTCATGAGGGTTCCTACCGGCTAGTTCCCTGCTTTGGAGAGCCTGGCTGCCAATACATTTGGTAGAGCTGGATGTCCGCCTGGGAGCAAACCCTCCACAAGCAGGGGACCCAGAACCCACGGGGCAGAACTGCTCAACAGTTCGGACAACTATGGCTGGTTGTTGAGCAGTCCTTGGCGCTAGACACTCTTTTGGATGTGTTGTCCCCATTTGTTAGGTGGATCCATCGAGGCACGGGTGATGTGGGGCTCGTCTTTTCAGTGCCAGCATGTACTGGGCACTGGGCGAGGGTGTGTGCCCCTGACGACTGTGGCTCCTGCGTCCCGGGAAGATTCTGTCCGTGTCCAGCAGGTGCCGGATTGCACCGGGCCAACTGTCTCATGGTCAGACCCAGCTCACCCACCTCTGTCATCCTCCTGGTTCAGCCAGGGGGCGAGAATATTCGTCTCCTTCATGAGCCTGGGAGAGTTTGTGCAGAATCCTACGGGCTGGCCCACACGCTTATCTTGAGAGGTGGGAAGGAAGCCAAGGACGGGCGACCAAACCCCATGACAAAGAGCAAGACCTTGCTTGCTCTTTCTTCTCTTACGTTGTCCATCAGGCCCCTGGGCAGGCCTGCAGGAGAACTGTGTGGATACCTGCTTGTTAAAAAGATACCAGTGGTTTTCTTTCATCCATTCCTGAGGCACTTTTCCTCTACGTATGCATTTTTGCATTTACACATTAATTCATGCATTTATTGCTTTTAAAAACCTCTTTCAGTCCTTATCTCTCCATCCATCCATTTATACGTGCCTTTCCGCATTCATTCACTTCTCCTATCTGTTCATGGATGCGTTAGTTCATTCATTCAACAGATGAAACACTTTGAAATGAATTCAAGGCTTTGGGGAAATGTGGGATGGTTTAACCGTGACCCCAGGTTGACCCTGGCAATCTCCCTCATCATCAGATGTGGAGGCACGTGAAATCGGGTACCTAGTACCAGGGGCCCCCAAGAAGGAATCATTAGCCCGCGAGACACACCGTTAAACCTGTCGACCGTGACTGGGGTATCCAAATATCACTTTTGTGCTGGGGTCTTTTAGATCTTCCTTCCCAGGGCTTCCCTACTGCCTGAGAATTTATAGGGTCCCCCCAGGACTTCCTCAACAAGTCTTGTGACCCTGACCCATCCTTGGCCTCCTCCTAGAATGTGAGACCTGTCAGAATCCCACAGGGGGAAGCAGTAGACAGTCATGTCCAGGAACCAGAACTGCCGTGTGACAAGGAAGACAGGAGGGGCTGCCTGTCCAAATAAACTCGCGAGGGGCATATGCGGAGTGGGTAGTGGATGTCAGGAAGGGCTCCATGGGATAAAAAAGATACCAAAGTGTCCTGTAGAATGAGCATTTCCTTTTCTTCCTCCACCAAGTTTCCACCTATTTTCTTTTGTAGAATATCACATTATCAATGAAAGATGGGGGAGATGAATGCCATGGTGCCTGGTTCACTGGTTGAGATTCTGTATTGAGAAGAAACCATAAAATGCAATGCAAAGATGAGATGTGATTTCTAGCAGTAGTAGTCATGTTGTCTGCAAGCCAGGCTGAGAGCGAGAGTATTTTACACTTGGACATGAAGTATTTGGGGACGGACCTGCCCCCACCAAATGGGTGAGGATTAGGCATACCTCTTGTGCCTGAGTTGGTGCCATGAATACAGGTTGATTGTTCCAGTGGCTTCGATGTGGACTTCTTTCGGTTTGCTGAATTTGTTATTCGCTCTCGCACTCAACTTCCCTTACTGTGCATGACTCCAAATGTGTAGAGGTGTTTTCCCTGCTTTACAGACTGGGCTTCACGTGTCCAGCTACAAGGATCCTTTGGATAAGTAGAACACCAGCTCACGGATGGCTTCACCCATGTGGGCTTGGGTGGCATCTGTTGAGGGGCATCTGTTGGTCCCAGAAGATGTTTTCAGCCCTTCCCACTCTATGACTACTTCCCTCGCGGCACAGAAGGTGGCATGGGTGGCTAGTTGGAAACCGCCCCCACCCCCGGCCTCCCGTTAGACGGTACTTCACTCCCAAGGTACCGTCCTTCCCCTAGGTACTCAGGAAGCCTCATTCCAAGAAGCCAAGCCGTTCGCTACAAGGTGGCCGGGAGTACCTACTTACCAGAGCCCCACCCATCTGAATCTCAACTCATGGCCAATCAGAAGAGTTCTTGCAACAGCTGGTTCCCTAGGTAACCAAAGCATCCCCTTGGGAAGGACTATCAGAAAAGGGAGACACAGGCCCGCAGTTCCCCCGTGCCTTGCCTTCATCCTACATCCACCTCCCTCCCAACCCTGCCCTCACCGACCAATCGACCAATCGTCCCTATGCTTCTCGCTCTTCTTCATTTAACATACACAGCCATGAACACTCAGGGCAGCTAGAAGCATGGCCGGATATAATATTAATTTCTTTTCTGGTGTATTTGTGAAGGAGTCAACCATATCAATCACTTTAAGCCACTAAGACAGAAAGTGAAATCACATCTTCAAATGGAGAAGTATAGTGTGTTACCCTCAAAATCTAAGAAGAATATGTGATCAGTTTGAGGTTCCTAATGTGGGTATAGTTTTGTTAACCTTGCTTTAGATTATGTGAAATGCTCAGAAAGTTGTTTTTTTTTTTTTTTTTTTCCCCTTCTCCGTTTTAGTGGGAAGCGTTGGGTACCTACCAGCGGCATATCATTAGAAAGTCTGGTGTCTGCTGGACAGTCTCCTTGTAATGCCATTTTTCATGACTTGTTTAATTAACAACCATTTTTGACCTAGACTTGTTATAAAAGTGTTGCTATTCTCTCCTGCTAAATTATGTCTAATGAACATATTTGCATGTTATCAGATATAGCAATATATCATTTCAAATTTTGGCGTTTAAGCCTGCATCACTCAAAACAGCTTTTGTGGATTAGTAAGCAGGTGAAATAAAAAATCTCATTTCATATCTGACATTAATAACTTTCAGGGGGAATGAGCATTGGCATTTATGTCTGGACCAGAATCGAGCCCAATGTCCTAGAAACACAAGGGCAGCAGACAAACCTACTCACCAGATAGGAAAATAAATCATGCATAATGCAGAATTTCTACCTTACATGTTAATTAATGTGTGCAATCAATTACTGATGTTACAATATGAGAAAGAAACTGGTGGGGAATGGGGTAATAAAAAATACCTATAGATTTATCTGCTTCTTTTTTCTATTTAAACAAATAGTCTTCAAGCCTGTGAATGCTGTGTTGAGACATGCTCTGAATAATAAGCATCATAAAATCTAATCAGATTTATAAGAGGAATTGATTGTTGTGGCAGGAGGAGAGGGTGGAAAATAAGCCGAAATTTAAGTGTTAATTTTTATGCTAATCCACAGTGGCTTCATATGAAGCAATTTTGTTCTGCGCCACAAATATAAAATTGTCCCTTGCAGAGAAATGTCAGCTTGCTAGACCTGAAAGCAGTAATTTATTAGGTATGTTTCTATTAGTATGTGTCACAGTTGTTAGCAGGCTATACACACAATGGTGCTTCATACTTATCCTCCAAGTCTCAGAATGTTTCAGCTCAGTGGCTGGAACGTGGGGCATTAATACATTATCATATGCGGGGTGGTCTGTGCCCTGTGGACAAAAGGCTATTTAATACAATTTAATGTCATTCTGAGAAGAAGTGGAAAAATAAAGACGGGGAATAAAATGGCATCTGTGTGTTTCACAGTGCACTCATGCACAAACCCTCAGTTTAAGAGGTATGACATTTCTGCCAAGAAAAAGAATAAAACTGGGGCATTTTTTTTTTTATAACCTGTTCCCCACTGCAGTATTTTCTAAATGCTATTAAGTGATCGATTTACACGGCCCCGTGATGATGTCATCCATAAGAAGGGGAATGCAGATGACAGCAAAATACTAGTGACAGTGACCTTGTTTCAGAATCCTTGGAACCCTGTCAGCTTTGCTTCCAGTATATGGTTTCAAAGAATGTACTTTTTGGACAATATCTAGTTACTGGGTAGTGAATTAATAGAGTTAAGGCTCTGATGCAATTCACATATAGGTCAATTACATGCGCCAACATCTGCTCTGTCACTATCATTTGCATATAGCATTCATATGTTAATGATGCCTCTTTTTACTCAAGTAATATATTTAAAAAACAAGATTTGCATATCAGTTTGGATCAGTATATTACAAGCAATTTATCATTTTCTCCTTCTTGTTATGATTTTAAGAACAATATCTTGAGTGATGGCTGCTATATTTGAGCACGGCTCTGATTTATACAAGAAACCCTTCAGTGGGAAAGCTTCCATTCTAAAGCTGCTTAAAGCCTTATAAATCAATAATGACACAGATGGACTGGTGATAATCTATTTAGAATGCCTGATAGCAAATATTGTTGTACAGATGATTAGAGTGGTAACTGTTTTAGCAGAAAGCCTCGCCTCTCTTTGTAAATGGTAAGTTTGAACAAAAAAGTGCTCGCACACAGACTTGGTGTCAGGAAATCTCCGCGCGCGGGCTCGGGCTCGGGTCTGGATTGCAAAGAGGAGAACATGGGGGGGGGGGGAGAACAAAGGGGCTTCCCGCGCTCCTGCCAATATAATCATATCAATCCCTGTTTCTTTAACAAAACAGGACCTCTTAATGGAATTGTGTCTTCAGGTGTAAATAGCATTAAAAGCTGCTTCTCCTCTCCTTCTTGCCCTGATACAGCACAAGGAGTGGGAAAATAAAGTGGAGGTTGTCAGAAGTGGCAGCTGCTTGGAATCCTGATAAATATAAGCTTTTATTGATCTGATGAAAATGAAAGATCCCAGTGCTACGCAGTATTTAGCTTCTTGTCTACAGCACGTCACCGGTGGCCTTGCTTTGGGATAGATTTTCATTCTCCTACACCGGATTTGATTTCATCTTTAACCTTTTCAGTTGAATTTCCTTGACCTCTGCATATTGCTCTGATTTGGTGAATTTGTTACATTTCACTTTACATCATTTCTTTCTCTATTTCCTTTTGTGATAGGGAACCGGGACGCCCCTCTGGCGATCTGTCAGTGCCTGGATCAGCTACATCCTTTCTGGGGTATTTTGTTACCAGACTGACAGTCCTTAAGACAAGTATGCAGTTAAGCTGCTAAGGTAAGTCTTACGATATTAGAACGCTTTGCCCTGGACACACATCATTTCCTCCTGCTTTGTCGAGTTGACCTAACACAAATCCCAACCAAAGGGCCCTTCGCTTTTTTCTCTTGGCCCCGGGGATTCCTCCCAGCCTCCCCCTCTCCCTCCATCACCCTGGAGGTAGGATCAGTCCACCTGGTGGGAAGCTCAGGGGGAGTGGTGGCTGGTGGGACTTCTCCCCAGGGGGTTGCAGGGAGACCTTCCTTTGTGGTTTGGGCATATCTGGGGAATGGGTGGGGAGGGGGAACAAAGGAATCAGGGAAAAAGGTGATTTTCCCCTCGGTGGCTTAATTCCCTTCTCAAGTTTTCTTCTGGGATGAATCTGAGGTTTCAGTTCACAATCCTGAGGTGCCCCTAACATATTCTGGTTCCGAGAAAGGGCCCGCTGTTATTTTGAGTAGTTTTGATACAACCAAATCAAAGTGAAGATTTGAAATAGCTTTTCTGAAAGCCCAAGCTAAAGTCATAAATTATTCTGCACCATGATTCTTTCTGATAGTAAAACCATACCTCTTTGCCTGACATTGCTGAAATGTGGAAAAGTGAAAGTTAAAAATAAAATGAAACATTTAAATCTTGGCTGTTGAGAACCTCAGATAGACATCAAGGCCAGTCGATAAAGGCCCCTATCAATTAGGCTCCTACAGTTATCATCAGATTCGGTTTATTAGCCCTCGCCCAGGTACGGGGTTCTGGCATTACGGCTGGGAAGGGCCAGGTGGAACGCAGGGAAAGACCATAAACTGGAAATTGAGGGTGTGGGGTGCCTAGGCGTGCTCGGTGGCAGGGCCCAAGGCCGCCGTGGTGCCCCTGCCTTGCATGATCTTGTGGGAGAAAATATTTGCAGCAAAATGGTTGGAAGTTTTCCTTTTTTTTTTTTTTTTTTTTAACCCCCTTTATTTGAGTTAGAAAGTGTTGATTTCACACCGTGGTGAGTGTTTTCCGTCAGCTTCTTGGTGGGTGTATTCCGTGTGAAAAACGAGGAGCGGTGAACACCAGCCGCTGTGGCTTCCTTCAGCGGCCAGGCAGGCCTCCCCTGGCAGCGGGGACGTCTGCGGAGCACGGGGCCTTCTGCAGCGATGGAGAAGCCCAAGGGCTTCCCGGCCCTGGGCTTCCAGACTGAGCTGTTTGGCTAGTTCCCTCCTCAGCATATCACAGGCAGAGCAATTTTTGGTTCCATAGCTGTTTGGTTGGGAAAACAAGCCTGTGATTGCCAGTAAGGTTTAGAATTTGCCTGCCAGATAAGGGAATGTCTGTGAAGACTATTTTCCCTCTTGGGAGGCAAAACACAGATGGGGGAGTTAGGAGTCTTACAATATTTAGCTGCTACATGGATGGTAGGAATTCTGCCGCGTGGATGCTTGCAGTTTCTGAGAGCCCCATGGAGCATCACTGCCAAGGGCCTCAGGTCAGGCAGACGGGCGAGGCTGGCTTTCCCCGGGGTGCGGGGGTGGGGGGGAGGTGTGAGCCCGTGTTCCAGCTTCTTCTGGAACTTTCCATGCTCTGTGCTTCTTGAGTGGGAGAGGAAGCACTGTAAGGGTGCTGGCCATTTCCCTTGACCCGCCTTGGACAGGGAAGTAGAGAGAGGCCTGAGCCGCCGCGTCTGACCAGGTAGGGGGGACTGAGGGGGAGGCCCTGGATTGACTTCATTTCTCCTGTGAATGGACCCAGACCTTCCTCGGGTGGCTTCTCAGGCTCTGGAGAGTAGGCCACACACCAGCCTCACCAGGTTTGCTGCCTCGGAAGCCTGTATTTTAAAGAACTAATCATCTGGGCATGCTCTGGACCTCTTAGAAGATAAGGAACAATGATACGATGTTCTCGGGATTGGCCGTGAGAAGGCAGGGAGCTCTTCTCTCATGGAAAAGGTAAATCTTGGAATGACTTCAAGGTCCTGTGCATCGGAAGTAGGATTTTCGGTCTTATATTCAAGAGCAAATTCTGGGCCCTGGAGACCAGGAAGGGCGACAGGTCTTCCAGACCAGCTCCTCTGTCCTAACTGCCCATCTCAGCACCTAGGACCCTTGGGCCCTGGAGTTGGACTCTCTCTAGGAGCCATGATGTGCTGGCTGGGCCACTTCTGGACTCCTGAAGGGACCTGTCGGGACCTTTGCTTCTGTCCTCTCCACCGATGCCCTCCCCATCTTTCGAAATGGACACTTGACCTTCAAAATATTCTGTGAAATGCTGTACAAGGGCAGCTTTGGGACAACCCGACAGCCCCCACCAAGCGCCATTGCACAGAAACCTTAAGTGACCCGTCAGTAACCGAACCTGTCACACGCATCGGAGAACAATTTCCTAGCCCACCACAGCATGGGTTTCCGGAGAAGCCCCAGAGAGGACCAGAGGCAGAGCCAGGAGCTGGGGCCACCCAGCCCTCCTTGGCGTCATCCTTTAGAAAGACCCCAGGGCATGCGGAGGGCAGTGGGTCGCAGAGGCCACAGGACCTTGCCCTACCTCTGACATATGGGGCAGGCCCCGGCCCTTGCCTTGCCGGGCGGCGGGGGCAGGGCCCAGGACTAGGGCGCTGGCCCTGCGGTGGCTTGGGCTGTCCCGAAGCGGCCCCGTTGTCCTGGCACAGCCGTGTGAGTCAACAGCCCTCCCGCGGCAGTAATTACTTCAGTTAAATGCTGTGGTAGCGGCACTCTGGGAGCACAGAGGAGGGAGTGAATAATTGTAATTTCTGTGTGATAATGATGATAAGCCCTGCATATGTGTGTGGGGCTTTGCGTCGTATTTGATCTTCACCAGGAGATCTCCAGGCTCATGGAGGTAAAGATCAAGATCCCCGCCAACGCCTCTGTAGCAGCTGAATGAGGTAGGAAGGTGAGGTCTCATGATAGCTGCATAGCCCAAGAGAAAATGAAAATCAGAGATAATTCTGACTCTGGAGAACAGGAGTGGTGGGGCTGGTTCTGGCCCCAGAGTGTTTTGGGATTATCTTCATTGTCACCTTGTGCCTAGCAGGCAGCTGCTGATATTCGTCCCATTTTCCAGGTGTGGAAGCTGAGGTCAGAGAAGTTAAGTGGCCTCCCTCATGTCACACAGCCGATGGATGGTAAAGCAAAGGTTTGAGCAGGCTTCTTCCTGATCTTAGAGCCTGATCCCTTGGCCATGAAGCAGCCAGGGTACGACCTTAGCCAAGCTCCTTAAAGAGCTTCTATTGTGTAGCTAGGAGCCATGAACAAGGCAGCAGTGGATAAGCAGATGTCAGATAGTGATAAAGTGCCATGAAGAAGGTCTGGGGTGAAAGAGAGGGAGCAGGAGAGCTCCACCTGAGAGGGGTACGTGGTGAGGATGGGCCTTCCTGAGAAAGGCACCTTGGAAGTGAGAGGGCTGAAGGACATGGAGGAGCCGGCCAGGTGATGGGCTGAAGGAAGAGCATTCCCCACAGAGGGAATGGCAAGTGCAAAGGCCCTGTGGTGGGGGAGAATTTGGCATATCTGAGGGTCAGAGTATAGGCTGGTGCAGGTAGAGAACCGTGAGCTCTAGGGAGAGGGTACGGGGTTAGAGGGCTTGCATTGGACATGACTTTGTAGGCCATGGTGAGGAGTGCTGGCTTTGTTTTATGTCTGTGCTGCTTGTGACCGGAGCTGTGTCTTGAGAAGCTCACCTTCCCGGGTGTTGGGATGCTCCTAGGTGCCCAAAATTCTGTAAGTGACATGAACCCACTCTTGTTCACTCTTTGTTTTCTGCTAGAGGGATGTCCTGGTGACTTGTCTAAAGCTGGGAGTTACGGACTGTAGGCTCTGTGGGTGCAGGGAAGGGAGCTAGCTGCCCTTGGGGCCCTGCCCTCAGGGACAACATGGTGATTCACGATAGTGCCTCACAGCTGCTCATCTGGAGTTTCCTGTGCCCCCCAGCTGTGGGCGTGGGCAGAATTGCAGGTAGAAGGCTCAGGGGTGGGGGTGCTGAGGCCATGTGGGCCTCTGCGAGGCGCCTACCATACCCCTACTGATTCTGGGGCTGTCCAGGAAGAGGCAGACCGAGATCCAGAGTAAAGATTCTTGGTGATTCTAGAACCCCAGGTCTAGCAGAAACTTTTGCCATCAAAGCCACCTTCATTTTATAAGTTTAGAGACCAAGGCCCAAGGCGTGTTTGTGCCTACCCTGGGCTGCTGTGGGTAGCATGGGGGCTGCTCCTAGAGCCGCTGGAAGCTGTGGCAGGGACTGAGTCTGTCTTGTCTGTCCTGCTGCCCCCACAGCACCTAGAGCAGCTCCTGGTAGCCGGAGAGGTCATCAGGCATCTGGGGGCACTGATGGAGAGCCTCTCACCCCTGCAGTTTGTAACCATTAGAATCTGTTGCACCTGGCTTTAGGCAAACTCAGTTGACGTGTACCAAATCCACACTGCTCTCCAGATTTCCTGGAACATGAGCATTGCCAGGCCTGACGCCCCCTGGGTTTGACGTATTCAGGACACGGGGAGGCAGGGCCCTGGCCGAGGGGTCCTGATACGTGTGCAGGTGGCTGAGGGCTGCCCCTTAGGTATTCAGATCGGCCCATTTTAGGGCTACAGAACCCCGAGGGTTTTGAACAGCGATCATCAGTGCTGAAGCCAGCTCAGCTATCGGAGGGCTTGCACTCTGCCCCAGAGTGAGTTCTTGAGGATGGGGACACCTAAGGCTTTGGCCCGGCCTTTTACTGGGTGTCCTGGACAGCTCTCTGCAAGCGTTGTCATAAACCCAAATGCAGGCTGGGTCTAGGTGGGAAATGCAGAGGCTGGGTGTGAACAGAGCAGGCTGGGGAGAGCAGACCCTACGGAAAACATCCCTTCAGCTCCCCTGACTGCAGCCACCTGCAGCCCTGGGCAGACCTTTTCCCAGGCCTTCAGAGTTTTTAAGGAAAGACGTTTAAAAAATGTAGTTCTCTTTTCTTTTTTCTTTTCTTTTTTTCTTCTTGTCTCTTTTCTTTTCTTTTTCTTTCTTTTTTTTCTTTTACGATTTTTAAAATTTATTTATCTGACAGATCACAAGTAGGCAGAGAGGCAGGCACAGAGAGAGGAGGAAGCAGGCTCCCCACCAAGCAGAGAGCCCGAAGCAGGGCTCTGATCCCAGGACCCTGGGACCATGACCTGAGCCACAGGCAGAGGCTTTAACGCTCTGAGCCACCCAGGTGCCCCTCTTTTTCTTTTTCTTTCAGGCTAGCTACTAATTTAAGTTTTAAAAAGCCTTTCTGCGAATGCCAAGGTCTGTAGACTGGGCCGAGCTCAGCCCGTGCTCTGTGAGGCACAGACTCGGCACCCGAAACAGTGGGTGCTCAGAAGCGTGGCCTGCCTGCACTCCCCCACCCCCACCACCGCCCCACGCCCCGGGGGCTGTCCACAGGACAGTCCAGGCTCTAGGTGGGTTCTGCACATGGGACCTAGCACCTGCAAGTCCTCAGTCCGCTCTGTGTTCCCGTGTCGTCTTCCCACAAGAAGGTCTGGAGCAGCAACTCCTGGCTGCATAGGGCTGTTGGGTGCCCAGAGGAGAGGAGAATGTACCCATTTTCTGGAAGCATGGTCAGGATGCCCCTTGCGAGCCTCTCTGTGTCCCATCTCACCGAGTTCCCCTGACCCCTGAGTTATAGGGTGCCCACCCACATCTCATAGGGGGACACGGTGATGGGTGAGTTCGATTCGTGCCCTCCGGGAGCACGTGACAGAACCGCCCTCCCTTCCTCCTACCCGTCGAAGGTGAATGCCCCCAGCGTCCCGAGTCTTGACAGGCCCTTGTCCGGGGCTCATGCACCCCGTCGGCTCCCTTCTGTTTGGGGAGAGGCAGTCCTGACGTGGCACCAAGTTGCCCGGAGGCTCTGGCCTGCGACTAGTTAGGGGTTGATCCTGGAATGTGGTGGAAGGACAAGATGCTTTCTGTCCTGGGAGGCCACCTGGTGTGAGAGGAAATGGCCATGCCGCCCAGCCCGCCCATTGCTCGTCCCTTCCTTGTCCCGTGACTGTACCCCTTCCGCCAGTGGGACCTACGTCCTCCGCTCCTTGAGAGGCAAGCGGTCTGCTGAGAGGGGCAGACTCCCACCACAGCTGCCGGGCTCCCGTCAGGCTGCTGGGGCGTCAGCTTCCCCGTGTCTCAGGGCTTGGGAAGAGGCTGGGCCCGTCTCCGGCCTCACTTCCTGTTGGCCCCTGCCAGGCTCCCTTCATCCCGTCCACATGCAACATGGAGTTTCTGTGTGTGTAATATTATTTGTTTTTATTTCTGTAATCCCTTTATTGTTTGCACAACTGCTGTCAGACTGTTGCCTGAAAGTATCACAGGATAATTGCAGAACGCCTGCATAAGTAATTTCTTATGAAATCGGGCCTTGTCTGCATATAAAATTGTTTTTCGTTGCTGCATACATGGACTTCATTATATGGAGGCTGTTTACCGGGCTCGCACCTTCCCCACAGGCCACAGAGACGGGAGGGCCTGACACGGGGAAATTGTGACATACTATTTTTATTCTTTTTTTCGGTCAGAAGACATTTCTGGAGGAGCCGACCTGGTCAGGAGGAGCCTGGCCCCGGAAGGAGTGGAGGCCCCGGGCCAGGTTGGGGAGGCTTGGGTCCAGGTGGGGGAGGCTCCGGTCCAGGTGAGGGAGTTCCCGGTCCAGGTGGGGGAAGCTCCGGTCCAGGTGGGGCCTCCCAGGCCTCAGGGCAAGGCGAGCATGGCGGCTAATCCCATGCTCGCCCAGCGGCTCTTCCGCCCGCATTTCTGTGATATTAATGGTGTGTGGTAGTGAAAGAAATGTGTTTTATTCTCGAGTCTAACCCTGCTGTTATCAAAGTAACTTCCAGCTTATTAGCGACAAAGGACTTTTCTCCTCTCGGCTGCCCTGTTCGCCAGGGCTTCCTGAATTAAACTGCTGCTTCCTGTCCTTGATATGCACGACCACATCTGGGCAGCCCGATCCCAGCCCCGCTGCCTAATAACAATCACCTTCCCCTTCAGTGTCTGTTGATTGTTTCTAATTCACTCTGACAGATAGTGCCTGACAACTCGCCGGCTCTTCCCTCCCTCCGTGACCTGGAGTTACTCACAGCACTTATAGAGTCTGTCATTTTTAATATTTGATTTCATTTTAAGTTATGTGTTTTACTGAGAAGATGAAACCAAAAAAAAAGGGGACTTGTAATGGAACATAAATTTAACCCTTCTTGCCACCCGGCACCAGCCCGAGCCAGCCTTCCCCCCATCTGGGTGCCGCTTTCCTTCCACACAGTTCTGCGGCTGGGGCTGCTTCTCCTCCCCTCTCCTCCCTTCCTTCCTTCCTTCCTTCCTTCTTCCTTTTTTCCCCTTTGGCTTTTCTTTCTTTTATTTCTGGAAACAAAAGCTTCGTGTCACATTCTTTCCCTTTCATGGCGCTGGATTCATTTATGGAGCTAATAATGGGCTCTTTCTGCTTTGCAACCAGGTTATCATTGAAAGACCTTTCTTGGCGGGGGGGGGGGGTGATGGTGGCGAGGGGGGTCACTGCGGAGTGAGGGAGTCAGGGGAGAGGACCGGAGAAGTCTGAGTGACCAGCTACAATTCAGGTGTCAAAAACGAACACTGGATCTTTCTTTTTGGAGATGCTCCTCTTTGTGCGAGCTGGCGGGGCAGGGGAATGCCACCTCTCCCTGGGTTTGGGACCAGCTGCTCCGAGGGGGACAGGACGTGGGGTTGAGGCTGGACTATGCGTTTCCTTCTGCCACGTCCCAGGGCATCTGCCCGAGCAAGTGGCCTGGTAGGGCCGGCGTCCTCACGGGCGGGGCCAGCGTCCCACGTCACTTTCGGGACCACTCCGCCATGACTTTGCCTTTGTTTGCCACTAGACAAAGGCTCCTGTGTCCCTCTTGGCCCTTCAGAGGTGGAGAGCTGTGAGGCCGAGCATTAGGTCAGCGTGGCAAATAGACACCACAAAATTTTTTTAAAAGGAGGCACATTCACCCATGGTACCTCACTTCTGCCTGGTGTGGATGTCTGTCCTTCCCTCACAGTGTGGTATGGGCGGCTATCGAATGTGATAAGAGGGATCTGGGTTGCATCTTGGCTAAAAATAAATAAATAAATAAATAAATAAATACCAACTTCACCGTGACCCACGTGTGGCCTGGTCTCCTGATGACCACAGTTTATCCCGAGTGTGTGAGCTGTCACACTGTCAGGGTCCTGTTCTTTCAGAGCCTCGGGCCAACTGTCCCTTTGACTCTTCCAGCTCCCATTAGACAAGGAGCAGAGGTGTGCCAGTCTTCGGGATGAAGCAGGTGGGTTTCCTGGTGAGTGGAGGGGGATGAGAACCTGCTCTCCAGCATTCACTTGTAAAGACAACCAGCTGGGGACCACTCAACACAGGCTGGCTCTCCGGGAGGCCACTCTGCAGGGAGCATCAGGCTTGGCTGCCAGAGAAGCAGTTAGGGCTGGATCCTTTGCCCATAAGCAGACATTTTAGCTGCTTCCCTGCTGTTCTGCTGCTCCTGGTTCCAGGCCTGTGGACACAGGGCCAAGGTGGGCCAGCCATGTCCGTCTTGTCCCAGCGACTTCCGGGATGATTCTGTCACTTGGCGGTTTTCCTTCACCAGGCCTAACCCTTCTAGAACCTTCTAGAACCCCACTTCTCCCTCCCTCTCTGGGCACTGAGGGAAAACTCAGTGGAGACGCTTTTCCTCTCCCTGGTCCCAAGCATCCCAGCACCATCTTCCCCTCCTCCTTCTGTAAGAGGTGAGGAAGGCAAGAACAACTCTATTTTGGATGGTTTTGCAGCGCTGCTAGTATATTTCGAAATCATTGTCTTTTGTTTCAGGCATGCTAATTAAAATGAAAAAGGAAGATGATGCACAGAAAGTAAAGTGGACACAAAGCTTTTAACTTTATGTGGGAAACAGATCTGTGTTCACGCTGGTGCGCTGTCCGTTAAATAAGGACAGGACGGCTTTTCCCTTTCGCTGACCCAGGTGGTCTTGATGGGTCTGGTAATGGGCCAGGTGGGCGAGAAAAGACGGAGAGAAAAGTATCTTGACTTTCCTTTTATCTCAGGCCTTCCCTGGTACTTATGCGTGTGTGAGAGAGACAGACAGACAGACAGTCAGACAGACTGCCAGGAGTGGTTGGCAGTGATGAGATTCTCGCAGTCTGAGATGGTCGCCGCGTCTGCCTCAGCTCAGGAAGTTGGGCTCAAAGGGTCTAGAGCCATGAAGAAGAATACAGAGAGAGGCCCAGGACCACTGTGCCCTTCTGCTTTGACAACAGTTGAAAGGCAGTTTTATTTCTTAAAAATTTTTTTAAAGATTTTATTTATTTATTTGACAGAGAGAGACACAGCGAGAGAGGGAACACAAGCAGGGGGAGTTGGAGAGGGAGAGGGAGAAGCAGGCTCCCCACTGAGCAGAGAGCCTGATACGGGGTTCGATCTCAGGACCCTGAGATCATGACCTGAGCCAAAGGCAGATGCTTAACAACTGAGCCCCCAGGCGTCCCTGAAACAGGATTTTAAAGAAGGTTCTGTATTTGAGGTTTCGCTTCAAGGCTAAGGCCAATTTATGCTTTTATTCCCCTCGAAACGGCCTGTTGGACTACTACTGGTTATTATTTTAGAGTCGGAGAGAAATTAAGAGCTGACATCAGCTGAAGACTTTGAATCGGATTTTGTGCTACAAGGACCCACCTCCTCTCCGATGAGTTAGGTCAAGCCCCTAGAATTCCAGGTGGACAGGGAAGGACACATAGTGTCTCCCATCTTGTCCCCCCAGTCCAGATTTTCTGTGGAGTTTGCATGGGGAACAGCATTGTCAGGTTCTAAACCTTGAAGGCCTCGAGAATACTGCCCGCCCAGGAGGTAGCGATCACCAGGCTGCAAATCAGCCTGGTGCCCCAGCATTCACTGACACGGAGCCTAGAAGGATCTGCCTACAGGGGAATAAGGCACATCATTCTTCTGTATAGTTTGAACCAACAGACATGGGCTACCCTCCAGAGCAAGGAGAGGGACAGACACAGAAGGGAAAGATACCCAGAAAGCCATATCACAATGAGAACGTGACCAGTGCCACCTCCGAGATTAACCAGAGAGCCACAGATTCCAACTGGAGAGGGAGCGATCCCTAAGTAAAAGCAGTGTAAGATGTTGACTGCTAAGGAAGGGGGCTCTTAACTGCCGTGTGTGTGCTCCGGGCTCAGCACAGCAGGCCTTTTTCAGAAGGGAGAAGTCATACCCACTGGGAGGCTCAGGAAGAGCTTTAGGGAGAGCCAGTGTTAGAGCTGGATCTTGGGGCCCCAGAAGATTGTCAGAAACAGACATGAGGGGAAGGTCAGAGAGGAGTTTGCTTGCCCAAGACAGGAATTTTGCGGCTGGGGCAGGGGTAGGGGGAAGGGGGAGTGCTGAGCGCCATTCCGGGCAGAGGCAGTAGCAGGGGAAACTGGAAACAGACCGGGTTCGGGATTGGGGTTGGGGAATGACAGCTAACTCTGTTGGGTTGGAACAGAAGTTAGCGGGAGTGGAGGTGTGGGGAGAGCCTGCTACATGTCAGGTCAGGGAATTTTGTGAGGTACCCCAGAAGTGGGCCATGAAGACCGTTTGCACTATCCAAGCTGACCTGGGCGGTAGAAGTGGGGCTGCGGAAAAGGAATATACCCATCAGCCTGGTGCAGCCCTGGGTGTTGTTCCTGTTCTCGTGGTTGGGCATGACAGTGACCTTAGAAGGACACGGGTAGAACAGGGACTGCGCTAGGTTCACGGTGTCCAGACCGTGCCCGGCTTGCCACGGTCCTCAGGTCAGGGCCATGAGCTGTCCACAGTGAGCTGGCCTTTAAAAGAATAATAATAAAAATAATAAAGAGAAGATTGCTTTTCAAAACCCCCACACTTGCATCCATCAGGCTCTTACACAGTTTTCTTTGCCTACGTGTACAAAAGGTACATTTTGGGTTGCACGGGGCGTGTGCCCGCGTCCGGAGCCGGGGTGAACAACGCAACAATTAGCAGATTCATCAGTTCTTCTGCTTATACTCGATTTCGAGAATAAGATGTTAGTTTGTTCAACTCTCTGCTCTATGCCTTGATCACAGTGTGAAAGTGTTGGCCAAGCTTAGCTTCCTGGTCAGAGGGTCAAGACCCACGGCTTTTCAACATGCTTATGAGAAACCCAAACATTTGTGACCACTGGTGATCTTGGAATCAAGGCTCAACTTATGAAACGAACACGTAATGATCTTGTTTATCCAGGGTATAAATAGAGTTCATGCATTTAAAAATTTTTCTTCCTGATAAGGACTTTAGTCAGCATTTCTCCTTTCTCTGTCTCTCTGTTTTTCTCTTGTCTCTTCCTCCCTCTGTCTCTTCGTCTTCTCCTTTAGAAGGGGAGGGATTTGCTCCTGTGGCTGCTCCTGGAAGAGGCAGGACCACCCCGTGGATTTCTTTCCTGGAGCACTTCCTGCTTCCCGTGTAGCTTTGGCCGAGTGGGGATGCATGCGCGGGGAGGGCCTGGTGCACTTGGACCCATCCTTGCCTCTTCCGCAACCCCAGGGATGGGCTGTGAAGTCACATCTGCCCCTGAGAGCCCAGCTGGGGATCAGAGCCAGCAGAGCAAGGCCGCCTGTGGATGAGACCTTCCAGGCCCTTCAGGGCAGTGGGGGGCAGAATTTATACCGAGAATGACCCCTTGGGTCTAAGCCACATGCTTTCATCATTCATACCTCTCTTGTTTGACTTTTTTTTTTTTTTTAAGATTTTATTTATTTATTTGACAGACAGAGATCACAAGTAGGCAGAGAGGCAGGCAGAGAGAGAGGAGGAAGCAGGCTCCCCGAGGAGCAGAGAGCCCGATGTGGGGCTCGATCCCAGGACCCTGGGATCATGACCTGAGCCAAACACAGAGGCTTTAACCCACTGAACCACCCAGGTGCCCCAGTTGATTTTTATTTTTAAGATTTTATTTATTTGAGGGTGAGAAAGAGAGAGAGAGCCTGAGCAAGGGGAGGAGCAGAGGGAGAGGGACAAATTGGCTCAGCCTGATGTGGGACTCTGAGATCGTGACCTGAGCTGAAATCAAGTCAGACACTTGATTGACTGAGCCACCCAGGTGCTCCTCTTTTGTGATTTTTTACTATATCGAGTACAACCTGCTTGTAGACTTTGTAAGCTTCATGTATTTTTTTTGAAGGACATATTTCTTTTACTTAAATATTATATTTAGCTTTGTTCTAAATAATGACATCTATGAAATCTCTGGTTTGGTCTGTCGGTTATATATTTTTCATAGTAGGTATTGAAATGATTATATGTGTTAATTTTTTTAAAGGAGTTTTTCTGTGTGTCACCTGAAATCATCTTGCATTCGAGGGGTCCGTCGGCAAGCCTTTGGGAATCACTCTGTGGCCCTGTTTGGAATATTTGTGTCCAGCCAGGTTCTTAGGACCTACCTCAGATTCCTGCATGGAGCCATTGCCTCCCCCACTCTTACGGAAGCCTTTTGCCGGTCTCTCCAATCCCCAGAGCAAGAGTCCCTCTGATCTCACGCCCTGTCCTCAAGATCTCCAATTATCACTTAACTCTGGTCACATCTGATAATGCTGTGAGTGGCCATGCTTCCTTGCAGTCCCTTCCAGACTGCAAAATTCTTGGGAGTAGGCACCATGCTCTTCTGCGTCAGCCAAAGTGCCTGATCACTTAAGCTGGCTGGCTGTCTATTAGTCTATCTGTCCATCCATCCATCCATTGATCCATCCCTCCATCCATCCATCCATCCATTCATCCACCCATCCATCTGTCCATCCATCCATCCAACCGTCCATCCATCCATCCAACCATCCATCCATCCAACCGTACATCCATCCATCCACCCATCCATCCGTCCATCCGTCCATCCATCCATCCCTCCATCCATCCATCCAACCGTCCATGCATCCACCCATGCATCTGTCCATCCATCCATCCAACCGTCCATCCATCCATTCATCATCTATCTTCTATCCATCCATCAAGCCATCCATCATCTATTTCCTATCATCTGTCTATTCACCCCCACCCCTCCATTTCTATTTCTCCATCATCTGTGCCTATGAAGCTATCATCTTTCTGTGTATCTATGATCTAATCTATCATCTGTTAATTTTCCTCCCTCCCTCCTTCCTTTTATCCTGCTTGATGAGTCAGGCGTGGTCTTGGGCCCCGGGAATATGGCAGAAAACAAAACAAAGTCCCTGCTTTTGTGTTGCAGTCATTCTAGTTGGAAGAGGCAGGCAACAAATAAACAGAAGAAGAAACCGGAAAAGGATCTGTGGTGACATGTGCCATGCAGGGTATTAAAAGAGCGGGCTGTGAGGCAAAGAGGACAGGCCTAGCTGAGACTGAGAGGTCAGGGAAGGTTCCAAGGAGTCTGACCTCTGAAGAGCAGGTTAGAGCCTGTGAGGTGGGGGCAGCTCCTGGACAGGGGTCTAGCCTATGTCAAGTCTTGGAGGCAAGCGTGGGCTTGGCGGCTTTGAGGTGCAGAGAGGAAATTCAGACAGAGGGAGGAAAATTTACTTCCAACTTTGACAAAGAAGAGTTTTTCCATTTCTCACTTCCTAGGGCAACAGCCCCTTTTCCACCTAAGAAAGTTCGACCCCTCACCTCCGGGAGCTACCGTGTCAAGTCCCTTGTGCAGGGGAAATTTGGGAACAGTGCCTTGTTATTCCCCTGCAGGGTTGGAGGGCAGAAGGGGAACACGCCACGGAGGAGGCTACAGCTGACATGCTAATATTTCATTTTAATCTTGAGTGCCAGGTTACTTTCCAAATGAAGTGTCTCAGGCAAGGCTCTAACTTACATGAAATAAAAGAGTTTAATGCTAATTAAATATCATCTGACTACTGAAGCCATATTTATTGATGGTCTAGAAGAACGTCATCGAGGTGGATGGACTTGGAATGTGTCTCCGCTAGAAACGCAGCCTCCCGTCCTGGGACTCCTCTGCAGTTCAGACTCGTGAGCCCCACGCCGGGCACAGCCCAGGACTCGTGGAGGCGGCAACCCAGAGTGGCCCATCTCCTTTCTCTGTCAGGTGGACGTTTCTGCACCTTTAATGTGTGTTTGATTCAGGAGGTCTGGGGTGTTGCCCAGACTCTCACTTCTGACCAGATCCCAGCACATGCGCATAGGGCAGGACCAGCTGCATGGCAGATGGCGAGAGTCCAGAATAGACCAGGGATAAGTAAACTCTAAAGCAGACTCTGACGCTGGCACTGCCGAGTATGGGGTGTGCCGGCCAAGTGTGGAGTCTCCTACTTTGCTGATCTCACCTACTACCTCCACCTCTGTCATCTACTTCTTCCTTCCTTTGTCCTAGTTCTTCCTACCACTCCCTCTGGTCCCGGCGGCATTGTGGCCTCTCCCAGGCTAAGAATCATGGTTCCCCGTGTGGGTAGTCGCCCACCATTTGCCTTGTCTCTGAGTGTGTGATCCTCATGGCTGGCTCCTCTACCCCAGCCTCCTACTTCCGTGCCTCCAAGATTGATAGATTCTCCTCACCACAATGGGGAAGGGGGCAGGACTTCCTAATCCTCTGCAAAGAGGGTCTTGCATTGGGACAGAGCTGGCTTGGGGGGCCACGTATTGGGGCCTGGAACGTGAAGTCATGGGCTTCCATTTCACCCTCCAGCTCTCCTTTGGAGAAGCCTGTCTTGACCATGTTTCCCTTTCCTCCGAATGGCACAGACTAGGGCTGCCAAACTCTAATGTTGCAGGGACAAGAGAGTCCCCGTCCACGGAGGAGCTCGTGACTGCCCAGAGAATGAATGTGTGCTCTGCTGGTTGTCCACGGGAATGTGGGTCTGGTGCTGCTAGGCGTTGGGGTTTCTCAGGGGAAGTCAGAAATCCGAATTTCCATATGGAACTCCGTCATCATTTGTTAAGTTGGTGACTATTAGGTGATTGTCTCAAATCTCCCCAGGAGCCAAACCGAGCACATGTGTTGGTATTTGGCTAGTAGGCTTCAGGGTGGGGGCTCTGGTGCTCGACTGTTCTGGGAGAGGGGTGGTGATTTCATGGCTTCCTGCTGAAGCCCCTGGGGGTCCAAGGAGGGAGCTGGTTGAAGTGAAGGTGGTCAAATGGACAGAGTTTCGAGGACTCAGAATCCGTTCTTAAAGAGTGGGCCCTGACGTGGCTCTCAGGCCTCAGGAAAACTCATTCTTCCGTATCAGCTTGTCTGCATTCACCTATAATTAGCGCCTGGAATTTCTAAATGAACTGCCTAATCAAGTAAATTTAGCAAACTTACTGTGAAGTGTTAGCATAGCCTCTCCCTCCAACTGTCCGCACAGACATCCGTACCACCTTGCTCGCCTTTGCTTTGTGCAGCCGAAGCCGCCGGCTTCTGTGTGCTGTCTGGCAGCCACGCAGACGTCCCATTTATGTGATCTATAATGAGTTTATTAGTGTTGTAGTGCCTCGTTGCTATTAAGTTTTATCAGTTTCGGCTTCAAGAGCACAAGGTTAAATTTTCAATAGAGTTTTCGCCAAGTTTAAGTGGGATTGTTAAAAATATGTCCAAACGGTGGAACCGAGTATTTTGTGTGAAGATGTTATTTCTGCCCACTAAAGGATTTTGATCTCTTTATTTATAAATTTAACACTTTTCGGATGCTCACAACGGCAGCACAGGGCTCGTGTTTTATCTTTGCAAACGAAACATGAAGGCATTCGACGTGGAGGGTCCAATGGAAGCTGTATGGAATGGAGTCTGACCCATCGTGACGGTGCAGACACCACCCCCCCCCCCCCCACCCCGGCCCATGCTGCTATCATGGTCCGGGCTGCGGTTGTGGCTGGCTGTGGCTTTGACCTGGTAAACAAACATTATGAAGGAAGGAGGTAAATTCACCCACCAGTTACAGAGGAATGGGATACGATAGCGTATTATCTCCCAGTACCAGAAGATAAGCAGGTTTTCCTCTGAAAATATATGTGAGCATAATTGATTATTATTTACCTGGATCCCCTCTGTAATTCTTGATCAATTTTTATTTTTATTTATTTTTCTTTTTTAGAAAGTAACCGAAACCAATTCCAGAGTTTCTTCACTGGCTGTAATCAGAATAAAGTGCTTGTGCTTTTAGGTTAAGAGAAAAAAAAAAAAAAACAGTCATAGGCTGAGCTGCTATTATGGAAAGTTTATTATTATTGGTATATAAGCTAGCTGGGGGCTTAAGCACAGAGCAGTTGGATAATTTAGCTAGCTCCTGGATCCAATTAAAAAAAATCTATGTTGTGTCCACAGTGGGGGATGGCCATAGCTGAGGAAGCACTCTGTCGCAGATAGGGACACACCTGTGGCATTCTCTCGGTTATACGCAGTTTGGGACGCAGAATGCTCTAAATCCTCTCATTACTGCCTTAGAGAAGACAGACACTTCAAGCAGTTCTCCATTTATCTGAGATTACCAGTTAAACTCGTTAAAAAGCAACTATGGCTTGTTCACTCAATTGGCTGTTGGGAAGATTTCGCGTTCTTGAGCAACAGTGTGGCTTTGATTAGTGGAGTGCTGTACATTTTAGGGGAGACCTTTTCTAACTTAATTTATGACTCTGGTTGAATGGCGTCTGGGCTGGGGTATTACGTATTTCCCCAACTATTGTACCTGGTGTCAATAAAGGCGCATTTAGGGAAATCTGAAATAAAACTCCAGGGTGTTTTCGTTCTTTGGGGAAGCAAAATGCACCATAAACATTTTGGGCTTGAGCCAACAGCTTTCCCTGACCGTGATTGCAAATTACTGTAGTATGTATAGATTGCTGGTGGAACACTATTTGAGGAAACCTGTATTTTATAGAATGTCACTTTTATGCACAATCCAGGCAAAAGGAAAAAAAAAAAAAACTAATTTAGCCAGCAGACAGTATTCTTTTGAATGAGGATTCTGAAAAGAAATTTACCAAAAAAACATGAAAACAAAACAAAACAAAAAACCAGGCTCTAAATACGGCTTTTTATTTAATCATTATTACATCAATCATCGATATCAATACTTAATAGCAACCTGATAATGTAGCCAGTAGGTGAAACAGCTATTAAAAAGTGTAAAAAAATGATTAATCAGGTGCGGGGGGGTATTAATGCTCTCCAATTATTTAATGATAAGTACCTATTTTTGAAAGTGTTTGTTTTTAATAATCGACTGCAATATTAGTTTGCAAAAATGTAATTGCTGCTTAATTTTGCATCTTCGTTTCTTTGTGCCGGGCACAAAGGTAGTATATTTCTGTAGTTATTGTTCGCGGCGCTCCGTGTAAAAAATCACGTTCATTTCAAGAAGCTGTTATGGTATTGATTCTGGTAAAGACTTCCATTAACTGACCAATCTAAATCTCATAAGTGATGTCAGGATAGTTATGCATTTGCTTGGTTCAAGTATTCAGCCATTATGTTAGAATGCAGGCCGTGTCTGAATATGGCTGTTAAATTATTTCTAAATACCGAACCAGAACAGCTTAACAGTTTTGCAGTTTGAGACTGACACAAAAATGACAATCTGCCACCTCTTTGTTTTTTAAATATTAACGTTGTATTGGGATAGTATTTTTGGAGTAAAAACCTGTGGCACGAGAGGATAAGTGACATAAACAAAGGCAGCTGGGCTTCATGAAATAATGGAACAATAAGGCCCTTGCAGCCGCTCTCATCACTCCAGTATGTTAATTAGCATTCTGTTGTGGCCGCAACACTGAAAACATGTAATCTGTATTGGTGTACAGTACAGCTGTGAACACACATTCTTTTTTGTGAGTCCCTGGAGTTAGCCTTGCCATTGGCATATGCGTTTGGGCCAAAAGTCAAGCCATCACCACTAAAATAGCACACTATAGCAGCAAAATGTCATTTGTCTTTTCTTATTTTTTTCCTCCCCTCAATGCCACATGCTATCCAGTGATGTAATCCAGTATCCCCGCATCTGTCTCCCTGCTCTGTGTTTGCAGGAGGGGATCTGGGGGGTTGGGGGTGGGGGGAGCCCAGAGACCAGCAAGCAGGAGCCTGTAAAAAGCACAGGGCCCCAAGAGGGTCAAATGAAAACCTCAGTCCTTCCTCTTTGCAGTATTTTTTTTTTTTTTTTTTTTAATGCATAGAATCTTCAGCATGGTGGGCCAGAATCTACTGCTTGTGTTTCTTTGGAGGGAGGCAGGGACGGGCAGCTAATTCATAAGGAAAAGAAATCTCAGCGAACTTTCCCATTGTTTAGCACCTGTATTCTGCACTTGAGTCGCGGTCCTTCATGCATATAGTGTGCACTTGGGGAAGGGTGTATTCTTCCCATTTCAGAGCTGAAGATACTGAGGCTGAAGCGGGATCTGGAGGTGGCCTCTCTAACTTGTCATTTGAGGGAGGAGGGTTAGCTAGCACCGGAAAGCAGAGGCAGCTCGTGGATGGGAGCAAGAGCTCTGGCCTTCAAGGGCAGGACTCAAAGGCCCAGGTTCTGCGACCTCACTGCGCATGCGTGGCTGCCGGGAACCGAACACCCCCCCGACCGCCCCGCCCCGGTGGTGCCGGGACACTGCTCTGGGTGCCTCCTGATGCCAGCTTTGGAGACAGGAGAAGAAGCTTCCGTATTGTCGCCATAGGAGCTGGACTGCATGGCCAAAAGCTACTTGAGTTTTTACCTGATGGACTTTGGCTTGGAAAGCGAGAATGGTTCCATTTCGATTTCCCTGTTCACAGAGTCATTTAGCTTACTTTGTGTGTGTGTGTATGTGCTGCCTCCCAGCACAGGACACTTAAACACACACACATATATTCACACACACACACACACACACACACACACACACTCACACATGTACCCTTGTTCACACAGAGCAGAGCCCTTTGCAAGATAATTTTGGCATCAGAAATTGTATTTTCCAGTCCTTTAAATGTATTACACATTCAAATAAGGATCATCTAGTTATTAAAACTTTTCCGACATTTCAGCTTGACTCTGTCCATCTCCCCCAACCCCGGCATCTGACTAGGACCAAAAGCAATTTTTATAAGGCAACCAAACCAAACAAAAACAAGCAGATCAGAAACACCCCTCCTGTCGCTAAAGTAACTTTCAGATTCTTTGGGCAAAGCTTCATGTTGTCTTTCTGAAAAATGAGAATGAATACTTAGCTTCAGGTTTTTATTTTAATCTGCCTCAAATCTGATTGAAAAATAAGTCCCCGCCCCCACCTCCCCCCAAAAACACATAAGCATCTGGGTCACCATGCTGATCCAATTTGGTTTTACTTTTGGACAGTGGAAGAATGAAATTGTTTAGCATTTGGTGACGTGAGCAAGTGTCCACCTGGGAACAGACGAGGTTAAAGGTTAATAGCACTTAGCTTTTTTTTTTTTTTTTTTTTTTTTTTTTAAATTCCAGCAGAACAGGACTCCTTCCCACTTGCCTGGTCCCCATCCTGAGCCCCACACCCGGGCTCACGGTGTCTTTCCCCAGACTTGCCTGGCTGAGGTAAAGCAGGGCTGACATTAAGATTTTGGGTCTGTTGTTTCTCTTTTCCTAGAAATTCACCCCCCTTCTTTGGTTAATGGCTCTTTAAATATTGAAATGCCTGGAAAAACAAAACAAAATAAAATAAAATGCAGGCTGTCAAAGAGATAAGAACAACAACAACAAAAATGTTGGTATCTTTTAGAATTTGTCTTCCTAGTGGTAAAAGTATATAATTAATAGGAGAATTTTCCTCCAGATGTGGTTATACTATAATAGAGCCTTATAAATGCTACAGAAAGAAAAATTGCTTGGAACGAAGGCGTCCTCAATGAGAGCACACCTGGGTCTGACAAAGATTGCATTTAGGGACTGCTGTGCTATCACAACGCAGAGAAAGACCAAGTCTCTGGGAGCAGCTGGAGAGAAAGCCCCGGCAAATCTGCATGCAAATAGCAGCACATTGTTAACTTAATCAGATGCCGAGAGGAAAAGATGTGCCAGAACCGGGAGGATGATCTACACACGGAGGGAGAGCGGCCTGGGCTGCCATGGGCGCAGGGCTAGGGTGGGCCCCGCGCAAGGTGCAGCCAGGCCCTGGCCCCAGACCCAGCCCCAGCCCCAGCCCCAGCCCACCCACCGCCTGCCTGTTTGCCCCAGCCTGCAGTCAATTTATCACAGAATGCTTGATTTGCTCTTTGAAAAGATAGAAATGATGGAGTATATTTCAATGGGAAGGAAGCTTTTTTTTTTTTTCCCTTACTGTGAGATAGGTATGGGCATTATTTCGCCTGACTCTGTAACTCCAATTAAATAATATTTCTGCCTAAATATCTGGGTGCATTGAAGATAAGACATAGTGCCCCGGAGTGCATAAAGAAGGAAATTTTTTTTCATTTAAAAAGAAAAAAAAAAAAAAAGAAGAGTAGCTCTCTATAGATTGAAGTGCTAGGTATAAATTGTACCTTTAGAAGAAGTGGGAGACACCTGTTATTTATATTTTATATTATTATTAATGGAATATATATATTTTCAATCTCCACCATCTTTTAGTCTAGCACCATAAAAAATAAAAAGTAATACTATTTAATCACCCACAGCTTAATAGTGCCTTAGTTGTTTACTGCCATCACACTAATTGCTCTGTACTAATGTGTTTTTCTGTGATATCCAGTAGTGCTAAGAGAACAGAGATCCATAACCAATTAAATATAGTGTTTTTTATGTTAAAAATATATCTGGTGAGGCTAGAAAGGGAACAGAAGCCGCCCTTAAGAAAGGCGCGTTGGCACACCATCTCAGCGCCCAGCAGAAGGTGCCCGCATTGCCTCTTTTGCGCAAAGACAAAGGGGGTAATTTTTTTTGGCAAGAAAACAAACCCAAGGAAAACACAACAAACTGAATGTTTCCTAATTTTCCCCCTCCTGCAACTCCTCGGGCTGCGTCTGTCCTCTCTCTCGCAGTGAGGGAGAGTTTGATTTGGGAGGTGGAGGGGGGGCCTGGCCCCCCTGCGGGGCCCGCACGCGCGGGAGGGAGCCGGCAGGTCGGCGGGGAGGAGCGGGGGCGCCCGCAGCAGGCAGAGCGCCCGTTCGCGCGGGCAGCCCTGGCACTGGGTTCGCGGAGGAGCCGCGGCGCAGCTTCCAGGAGGAGGGAAGCGCGGGGATCGGCGGTGCGGGCGCGGCCCTGGGAGGGAGGCGGTGCGGGTAGATGGGACACGGCAGCGTTGGGGGTGATCACTGAAGACGGTGGCAGGAACAGGGACGCGGGACGCAGGCGCCGCCTAGGCCTGGGGTGTTACCGTGCGCCACCACCGCGGTTCAGCCGCGAGAGCCAGCGGCGCTGCCGGCCGCCTGTGTTGGTGGGCGGCGCGCTGGGGGGCTGTGGCCGCCGCCTGCCCGCAGGGCCCGCCTTCCAGCGCCGCACTTCACTTGACTCCGGGGAGATAATGGGATCCGTTAGAGGCGCCGTCCCCGTGCTGCGACGGCTGCAGGTGCCCATAACCACTGGAGACCCCAGCGCCTTGGCCACCCCCGACCCACCCTCCGGACGCCAGCCCAGCCGCAACCTGCGTTCTCCGTTCATGCTCCGAAGCGGGAGCTGCCCCCTGGAGGGCAGGGCCGCCCAGCCTAGCTGCGGGGGTGTCCTTGGGCCTGGGCTCCCTTGTGTCTGTACCTGGGGTATGGGCCGATGGCTGTGCGTAGCCTCCCTGGCGTGTCTAGGTGGGAAAGTGGGCAAGCTGGAATGTGCATGTGTGTGTGTATGGGTGTGCATGAGTGTGGGAGCCCACACGTGTTCAAGAGTGCTTGCCTCCTGTGCCTGCATGTGTTTGTGTAAGTGCTCCTGATGGTGTGGTTAAACGTGCCTGTGTGTGAGAGCTCTGTGCATGTGTGTGTGTGTGTGTATGTGCCTGTGTGCAGCACATGTGTAAGGGCACGTGAGTGTGACTGTGTGCACATGCACCCGCGTGGCACGTGTGTTCGAGGTTTGTGTGCAGGTGTGCATCTGTGTGAGTGGCAAGTGCGTGTGGGTGTGTGAGTCCTCATGGGAGTGTGGGCCCATGTGTCTGCCTGTGCCTCAGGGGCTGGGGGTAGATGCCGTGGCCTTCCCTCCCTCAGTGCTCACCCTCCGGTGGCTCCCCAGAGGCTAAATTTTCTTTGTGGGCCAAGTGTCCGGGTCTGTGGTCCACGCCTTGCCATCCCTCCCACCATCATATGCACCTCTTCGTGGATGGCAATTATGGCTCTGGGCCTCCTGACTTCTGTCTGTGTGTCTTCTCCCCTTTGGATTTGTGTCTGTACACTGCATCCTGGTCAGCCACTTCAGAAGGGCCTGGTGCCAGAGGCAAGTGGGGGCCTCTGATCTGAGCACACATGTGCCTCCCCATCCCATATACCCCGTTACTGTCCGGCAGATAATCGAGCTGGGGTCCCCCAGGGCCAGGGCGGCACAGCCCCGTTTCATTGCAGCATATCTAGAACACCTGTTGGGTGCTCTGTGCTGGGCACTTAGGGGTCCTTTAGCCCTCCGAGGGTACTGGGCTGCGAAGTCTCCCTGCCACGCACAGTGGGTGAGGGCCTAGAGACCGGCAGGAGGGGCGTGTCATCCTGCTAACCATGCACTGTGAGCATTTCTTGTTCTCCTGCCTGGAATGGTCTTCCTTCCTGTGCCCATCAGCTCAAGTGTCCCCTCCTCAGAAAAGTCCTTCTTGACCCTTCTCCCCCTCTTCTCCCCCTCCACTGTCCCTTTTCCATCCCTCTCCTGTTGTCCTGTTCTGTGTCCTCGTAGTGAGCAAGCTGCCATCTTGAACTGCCCCCTTGATGGCTGCCTGCTTCCCTCCGGCAAGCCCATGCTCCCTGAAGCCAGGGCCTTGTGGCCTGCTCACTGCTGGACTCAGCCCCTGGCGTCATGTCGAGCACACCGTGGGTCCCGGGAAAACAGGCCAATGGATTTGACTTGGCATCTGCTACTTGGCTGGCCTCGAGGTCCAGGGGCCTGCCCTGTGGGCTCATATCCTTGGTTGCCCTGAGGTGGGGTTCCGGAAGGAGGGTTCTCTGAGATACGTTATGTGGCCAGAACGGGGGTGTGAAGAGAAGCTCCACGTGAGAGGGCATAGCAACAGCTCAGGGTTGGGGGGGTGGGGACAGGCTCGTTTCTCCGGGGAAGCCAGCAGCTCCTCCAGTCCAGAAGTGAGAAGAGGCCTACCTGCTTCTTGGGTGCACCCCACTTTCAGAACGGATGGTGTGAATTCTGTTTCGTGTCTACACCCCTCCAGTGGCATCTTCAAGGGGCGTGGGGAGAGCAGGAGAAAAGACCTCTGGAGTCGCACTTCAGCCCTCTCTCTGAACTTGATGTACCTTTGCACAAAGAATGTGACCCTCTGTGACCTGATCTCATCTTCGATCTGGCCTGACGGCACCTTTGTCCTTCTTTCTCTACACGGAAATGGAATTGTCGATCGGGGCAGACTTTGTAAAAAGAAGTAGAGCCGGGGTGCCTAGGTGGCTTTGTCAACTGGGCATCAGACTCTTGGTGTCGGCTCCGGTCGTGATCTCAGGGTGGTGGGATCAAGCCCCATGACGGGCTCTGCACTGGCTGTGGAGCCTGCTTAAGATTCTCTCTGTCCCTCCTCTCTCTCTCTCTTAATCAAAAAAAAAAAAAAAGAAGGAGAAGTAGAACTCCCTGACCCTGTCATTGTCCCCACCTTGACACCCATTCTGACGTTCTGTGTCTTCTGATGGCCCCAATGTGACACTTTGGCACTGAATTGGGGCAGGTTGTCTCCTTCTGACGGGGCGGGAAACTCCCGAGCGGCTCTCTGAAGGTCTGCTTTAGGTCCGTGCCCCGTTCCTTCCTCTTCGCACCCCCTGCTCTGCCCCCGCCTCGGTTCCTTCTGCTCTCAGTGAGCAGCATGTTAAGCGGTGGACAGGAGGGGGCAGCTGAGAGGAGCCCGCACGGATGAGCTTTCCTACCAGGAACCAAAAAAGGAACTCTCCAGGGCCTGTTCAGAGGCTGGGGAAGCCTTGTCCTTTGTCCTCCCACGAGGGCAGAGCTCCTGCTCTGAAGTCATTCAGGTCTTGCTTGCATTCTACCTTCCCTGATGTCCCGAGGGCCGAGTGTGTGAGAAGCTCTGTACCAGGGGCCAGAGGGGCACGGGCGGGCTGGGGCCAGGGTCTCGTCGATCTCAAGGGGCCTTGGCAGCTGTCTGGACTTCTGGATCCGGGGAGCGAGGAGTGCACCTGGGAGGGGTAGCCCTCCAGCCCCGTCCAATGCCTGGCTTGCAGGAAGCACCGGTTGGAAATGATGTATGTGTAGTTACTTTTAAACACCCAATCAATGTGATTTGAGATATTACGACTGTTGCTTTTTTTTTTTTTTTTTTTTTTTTTTTCTTTCCCAAACACCAGTTGTTTTGAAGTTTGCGTATTCTCTTGCCTGGAGTTGACACAAAAATACTGTGGGAAGATACGGATGAAACGTGCCCACTGCTCCTTTGTCAGCTGGTCGTGGGTCTACCTAGTACAGGTTCCCTGTGCGGGGAGCTCCGGGACTGGAGGGAGGGCTAGCCTGCGCTTACGCCGGGTGGCATTATCAGAGGCATGTGGGTCCCGAGCCCCCCAGGGAAGGCCCCCAAGTCTGGTGAAATGGACTCCCCGGCTTTTGGCGTCTCCCCGGAGCCCCCTCCAACCTGAGCAGGACGTGCTATTTTAATTAAAGACACTGTCCAGTACTTCCTGTTGAGTGGATTCTTGTTTGAGTGACATGGAAGGAGCAGGGGGCAGGGGTATGTCCTCATTGCCAGGAGGGCCCAAGAGTTAGCAAGGGTGAAGGGTGGAGGGGTTTGGGGTGGGGGCCAGAAAAGGGGGTGGGTTTGAGGGGCGGCAGGGACACAGCAGGTGGGAAGAGACCCACCTGGCGCCCTGGGGTCTGGGTGTCGGGGGTGGGGGGTGGGATAACGGAGCAGGGGTGGGGGGTGGTCACCGCAGTGGGGCAGCGGAGAAGCGACGGAGTGGGGACAATGAAGGGACATTGAATTCAACTCCACTGGGCTGTCGTGGTGGGCTTGGGACTAGCTGTGACTAGGTAACGGAGTACCTTTCCTCGTGGTAGGCATCTTTTGTTCCTTGTCGAGGTTCATCCCTACAGCACCCCTGAGAAAGGACCCGAAGGGCTCCGACCCAGAGCAGGGAAAAGTTCGTCCAATGTCACCGAGCTGGACAGTGGTGGGGGCGCTCCGCAGAGCGAGGCCCATGCTACGGAGGCCCCGGCACTCCATGCCTCCCGCATGTGCAGCTCTGGCAGGGGTCTGTGCCCAAGACTCCTAATGCAGGAGTAAACACAAAATGTAGCCCCAGGTATGAGGGCATTCTTTGGGGAGGGTCTTTTTTCCTAAAACAGAATTTTTTTTTTTTTGCCAGCAGTCAGCCTTTTGTCCCATCTTTACGGTGGCCCAATTAGGCAATTGTACCCCTAATTAGCCAGCCTAAGGCACTCCTTGTTGCCTGCATAGAAATTAGCACATGGGCTTGAACGCTGGCAGGAAACTGTCCATTACTTCGGAGGCACGGCGGAAGCGTTGGAGATGGGCCCGCCTGGGATGGGTGGCATGGAGGGCGTGGTCACCCCAGCCAGGCCTGTGCACTCCTCCTCCCCACCGCCTCTCCAAGGAACATGTGGCTCAGCTCTCGCTTTGAGGCCCAATGAGTCTGAGTTTTGAGTGGCCAAAAAAAGGTGAGACGTTGAGAAGTCATAAATATTAATTTTCTTAGCGCTCTATAATTCACAAGTGACTCAACTGATTTGTCTCAAACTGCAGGAAAACTCATCTGTGGCCTCCCGACGTGTGTGCTCTCAGACCAGAAGGAATCTTGTGTCCACTGAGGCTTAGCTTTAAGACACCCGGAGTGGGCCTCACAGAGCTCTGGCTTCCCGTGGAAGTACAGCTCCAAGAGGGCGGAGTGTGGGCTGTTTTCCAGAAGAATGATGTCTGGCTGCTTCTCAGCAGAGACTTGCCCTGTGTCCACCCAGGTGTTCAACACCTGTTTCTGAATAACTGGCACCAATCGTGTCCCTCAAAGTGATTCCGTTTCTTTTGATGAGATTAATACTTCTTTGCCCTGCTATGTGCCAGGCACTGTGCTAGGGACTGGATGCCAGTTGGGGTCTTTGTTTAAATTCTGGGAAGGAAGAGGAGTAGAGGGTCAGAGGTTACTTAGCCTATAAATACACGAACATCAGAAAAGGTGGCAGGGAGGGGTGCCTAACTTAGATGGTGTAGTCTTGGGAGGCCTCCCGGAGGAGGTGAGGTTTGACTGGAATCTTGCAGAATAAGATGGAGCCAGGTGTCCAGACACAGAGAAGCCCACAGGGGCTTCTGTCCCCAGGTGGGAACAGGACTGACATGCTGGAGGGACTGGGCCAGAGTGTCAGGGACAGGAAGGAGAGACCCAGTGAGGTGGGGCCACAGTGAAGGGAGGTCACAGTCTTACGGGTTTTGCAGATGGGGTCAAGGTGCCCATTCCCAGGGCAGTGGAAGTCTTGAACGGTTTGGGCAAGGTGGCGGTGTTATCTGATCTGCATTTTGAACAGTGTGATGCGGAGTGGACCAGAGAGGATGAGACTGGGGGCCGGGAGAGGGATAGACACCGTCTGGGTCTGTGGGGAGGTAGAGCTGACCTGACGGATATATACAACCCCTTGTTTCCATCGCTTGGCCCCTCCACCCCCATCCAGAGAGCTTTAAGGTATCAAAGCCTCGCTAACTAAATTCCCACAGAGTGTTCTACAGTGGAAACCAGCAAATATTTCCCTGCTAAGTTCTTTTGTGGGAGGACAGCAAGCAGGGAGAGGAGAATGCTTTTCATTTCCCGGTTTCAGTCTCATCCAAGTGACCATGTGAGTCATTTTGAGTCAAAGGGACCTTCTTTTGTTCACATTCTGGCCGATGGGCTTACTCACTCCCAACAGGCTCTTATCTTCCCTCGTCCTCCGCCCACAGAGACGGCTCCACGCTCCAGGCCCTGTCCCCGTTAGGGCTCCTAACACCGTTGTCCTGTCTGATGGCAGCTTGGTGGGCCCGACCCCGTGTAATCCCTTACACAGCACGTGTGCAAAACTCTTCTTGCCCGCTTTGACGAAGTTTCGGCAGCCGCACTGGCCCGGGATTAGCCATTCATTTCCTCCGAGACATTTGGGTGGAAAATCTACAAAACAATAATAGATCAATACATTTAAATTAGAACTTTCAAAAATTCAATAATGGTATTTACAAATTAATAAAGCACTGTAAAGAAAATATCTGCACTTCTTTATTTAGGGATACAGTTAATTTTTTCATTGATTAAACATTCTTTTGGTGGATGGGATGTGGGTAGGGAATATTTTTTTTTTTTTTTCCCCCTAAGAAGGAAGTCCTAAATGAAAGCTAGGAGTGTCAGTGCGTTTCTGGTCATGGCACACATGGTTAGTGCATCGCTCAGGCAGGGATTGGCAGAAGGAGGAGGAAGTGTGGTCTGGTTTGGCAGGAACTGCAGGGATGGGGGTGGGAGGGCGCGAGGTCACATGCAATCTGAGTGGTTTCGGTCGGGTTGGGGACCCCATACTGTGCATGGATGGGGCATGGCAGTGAACGGAGGGGGCGGGGCAGGCCAGGACCTCCCAACAACGCACCATCCTAGTGGATGGCTCAGGATGGGTGCCTGCTGCCTTCTCTGTCCAGTGGTCTCGTGGGCCGGGCCCCACGTGGCACGCCCTTGTGGGCCTCCAGTCATGGATGTGAATCCTGGCACGGGGGAGCCGAGACATGCGTGGAGACGGCCGGTAGTCAAGGGGTCATCCACATACAGTGCTGTAGTGTAGGCATCAGGGGAGGAAGAATGGGGGTCCTGATGGTGTTTAGAAAAGGTGAGCTCCCAGCTGGAGGCGCGAGAAGAAGGAAAGGGCCCCCCCAAAGGGCTGGAACAGCAGAAGGGAAGGGAAGGTGTTTGAGTTTGGTGACCCCCTGACAGCGGAGGGGAGCCATTATAGTGGGGTCATAGTGGTCGTGGTGACTAGAGCCGGTTGGGGCCCTCCTGCCTGGGGTACCACCTGCCCTGGGAAGAAGTGCCAGTTCCGGGAAGGGGGCAGTCGGCTGCTGGGTGCCCAGATGGGTGTTTGCGATGGGCAGGGAAAGCAGGCCCGTACGCTGGCCGTGAAGCTGGGTTCCTCCTCTGGCTGTTTTTGGCTTTGTTAGGTTGGGCTGTCATCAGTCTCCCCACTTCCACTGCCAGCTGTTTGCTGTGCCTAGTGCAGGGGTGGTTCCTCGTTACCAGCAAAGCAGAGCTCTCCTGTGTGAACTTGGCATCCAAGGGCTCTCTCTGTGCACCGAGCCTCACTAAGCCTCCTTTGCCTCCTGATATGACCTACCATGGCAAGCTGCCTTCTTCCTGGGTAGAAGCAAGCCACCCATTGTCCCCCTCACCTGTGGGCTTACATAACTCTTTCTGCTGCTCGGACACCCACTTCTCCCCTGCCTTCCGGACTCGGGTCCACCATGAGCCTCCCCTGTCGCCTGAACTCAACTTTGTACAGGTGCCTTGGGACACCTTTTGTGTTGTTGCTTTCTATGCCCGGCTGGGTGGAGCCACAGGCCCTGTAGAGCGGTGTGTCCTTGCGAGCCTTCATGGAAATGCCCCAAAGAAGGAAGGAATGAATGGTAGTCCCGCCAGGTGACGGAACTGGCAGGTGGTTTTCGGAGATCACATGCAGCTGAGGGCCCCCCACTGCCTGCCTTCCCAGCTTCATCTCATGTGACATTCTTCCCGCCCTCGCCCTTCCCCCTCCTCGGGGACACCTCTTGTCTCTGTCCTGGAGCACCTTGCCATTCCTCAGCTAACCAGCCCCTTGAGTTCTCGCTGTCTTAGAAAGCCAGCTACTTGTCCTTCCACTCCGCTCCAGAAAACCCCTCTCCATGCTCCCCAGTCCCACTGCAAAGTCATCGCCCAGTGGAAGCTCTTTCTTTCGTCCCTGAGGGGAGTTAGCTGTCCCTTAGCTGACCATGCTCTAGTCTGCCCAACATCTGTCTTGCCTGCCTCTTGTCGCTCCTGATGCACAGTAGGTCCCTAGTCCATGTCTGTATAGACACCGAGAACAGTGTCTGGCACACAACCGGGGCCATAGGCGTGAGGTATTTATTTTGAGGCTCTTGGGAACCGGTTTGGTAGAAGACACGTGGAAACTCCTTCTGCAGCTCATGGAAGAGTTGTGTCCCAGAGGGGCAGTGATGGAACTTGCCCGCAGGTCCGGGGTGTGTACAGCAGGGGACTGGACCTGAGGGCTTATCCGGAGTCACACGCCATCAACAATTTTTAGGATCGCATGTTGACATCTGCTTGTTAAGATTGTGACGAAACGATGCTAGAGGAAGCGGGAGTCGGTCCGTGGGATTTGTGACGGAGGCCTCCGCAGAGACCGAGGAGGCGGCGCGTCGAAGGGACAGTCAGGGCACAAGTCCTGCCCTCGGACACGGGCTCCAGTGCTCCTGCTCAGAACCGGTCTGGGCCCTGTGATGGTGTCAGAGGGAAGCCCTGAGCATAACCTGAACGTGGAGTAAGGCAGGGGCTTAGCTGTGACCTGCCGAAAGGAATGGAGCTGGCCAAGCCCAGAAGGGACTATCTCTGGCCTGGCTGGGGGGGGAGGTGGCGGTGGGGGGGTTGGTGGCAGGGGGGGGCGTGACTTGGATTCACGCCCTGCAGGGTCAAGGCTGAGGTCCATGGCCCCCTGGTTGGAGGGCGGTGCTTCAGAGATGCCTGCTCCCTGCCCTCCCGTGGCCGAAGGCAGTGAGGGACCCACTGCTTCTTTCCAAACCATTTATTGCCACTTACCACAGGCTTGGTTTACATCTGCTGCGGAGAGCAGAGCGCTCCCAATTTGGAAGCCGTGGAGGCCGTTTTTCACCCACACTGACATAAGCCATGACTCTCGAAGCTGATGACACACTCCAGATAAGGTCAAATGCTCACAGAAAGGGACATTTGTTGCCTCTGTTGCTTAATCCCTGTTTGCAGAGAAGCTGCAGACGCTAGTGGCTGGTGGGCTGTGTCGTGCTTGTCCCCGGGAGGCCTGGCTGGAGGGCACGGCCCCCTCCACCTTATGCTCGCATGGACCCTCCTTGTCTGCCTATCTGGGACCCAGGCCAGCGGCCCCACACGTCCAGCCTAGAGGAGGGGTGTGGGCCCAGGAGGGGTGGGCTGGTCAATAGGCCGTACCCCGTGGGTCCCTATTCATCCTCCTGAGTCTTCCCCGACCCCTGCACGGTGGCCGTCCGATTCCAAGGCCTCCGAGTCTTCGAGAAGGCTCTTTTGGCCAGGAAGTAGTGGCTGTGAGAAGTGGGAGGTGGGGAGATGAGGACAGGGAGGCAGCTGTAAGACTTCTGGTAGAGGACGTGGGGTGTGAACTAGAGCCCAGTGTCGTGGCCTTTTTTGTTGTACCCGAGGGAAGACATGCAAGACAGGAGACCCCGGCACCCAGGGACCTTGGTGCAAATGCATGTGTGGCTTTCCTCTCCGAGGATTGGGGGTGGAAAACACCAAGTGACTTTGCATGTCGAGTGAAAACTGCCTACAGTTGTGGGTGCTTGGTGGGGACAGTCAGGTGTCCTGGGGCACCCACCAGAAGCCTTGACTGGGGGGGCATTCCTGGTGTTCCGGCCACGGTGACCACCCTGCCATGCTTCTGCCAAGCCCACATGGCCCACTGGCAGCTGCGGTTTCCAGGCCTCAATATCTGGGTGTCTGGTCGTGGCCTCCAGCTGTGGCCTCTTGTGGGTTTTGCCACCTAGGTAGTGCCATGAGGGTGGGCACTGCCCCGACCCCCTCGGGCTCCTCCCAGATTCCTCCCTCCCTGGTGACCTGTAACCGGGCTGCCCCACCTCCTTTGCTGCAGGGAACAATCCGGCTAAATGAGTCTGAACATGGACAGTGAGGTTGCTGTCCTGCGAGACCAGTGCTTTAAAATCCCAGTGCCGTGCTTGTCAGGGTCTTCCAGGGTTGGGATGGAGCAGAAGCTATGCTCTTCCCCCCTGGCTCATCCGTTGTTGCTCTTGTGAAGACAGACCTTCATTTGTGGACTTCCGCTGCCACCCAGGACTACAGTCTTGTGACGGGTCCTGCAGCCCCTACTAGGACAGCTGGACAATTATGCAGGACTGACTGACTGCAGGGGGTCCAAGTCCTGGAATTCACCCCTTGGAAGCAGCAGCGACCCCTTCAGGAGGCCTGAGGGCTGGATGGGGTGGTCCTGTGGAGAGGAGGGAGTCCCCCAGCCCCTCCCACCAGGAAGCTCGAACCCAAGACCATGTGCGGGCCCCTCCGTCGCCTTCTTCCAGGGTGGGACCACCTAGCGTGGGCTCCCACTCTGCACATGTGGCTTGTGCCTCTGCAGAGTCTCGGGCTGCCTTTATGACTGCCAAGTGGAAGGTGGGCTTATACAGCCTTTCCATGCATAGGCAATTTTCAGAAGGTCACCGTGCGGTTGGTGATGTGTGAAACCTTTGGGGAAGGGCTTCCTTGGAGGGGAGCATCCGCTCAGAGGGTGATCCCAGTGCCCATGCTGGATCTGGCTATCATGGGTTGGGGTCCTGCCCTTCCCCTGGACACAAGATCATTGAAAAGAAAATTACCTTTGGCCCAAGATGCATGTTTCTCACAGGTGGTCTTTTATCTCCTCCATACTTCCCAGTTCAGAAATCTTGTACCCACCCAGTACAGATAAGATGAATTATGATTTGTCCCCAGGGACTATATTATGTGGACATTCATCATGGACCAGGTCTATGCCTTTCTTACCAATGGGGGAATTCCAGACTGGGCAAGGCGGGCATAGGACTAGACCCATTGAAGGTACTGGCTCGGTAAATGTCCTTTGGGTAAATAAGTGATGATGCCCTTGGCTGCTGAATCCTGGTGGGCCCGCTCCCCCACTGCCCAGGGGTTCCTGCTAGCCCACAGAGAGATCGGATAGCTGCTCTGGGCTCCTCCAGCTCCTGCCTTCTAGAAGGACCATTTGGCCGCTGAGTGCATAGTTGTGACATTTTCCAAGTTGAGCTGTAAAGGTCTCTGGAAAAAAAGATGTTTCCAGCAGAACTGGAGAGGAAACAAGGCTGGTCAGGCCCCGTGGCACACAGCGATGCTATGTTTTCCCTGAAATTTCCCAAATGTCTGCTAAGGTCCCCACGCCCCTGTGTGTACTGCCTCCTTCCCTGGGATGTATCCCCAGACATCCCGCTCAGAACCTCAGGGCCGTTGAAGGACAGACCTATGTCGCTGGGGCACCTGCCCTGTAGGGGAAAGTTTACTCATCACTAAGCGTTTACTGTCCCCTGACTCCATTTCCTCTGGGCTCCTGAGCCGCTGCTGAGACCGTCAAGCAGCAAGAAGAAAATCCTGCTAATTCGCTTTTCTCTTTACTTTAATCTTCAGTTCAGCTGTCCTCAGTGTATGTTGGAACTTATAAAATAAAAACGGCTAGGGACTGCCCTTCTCTCCCCTTTAATAAGCTCTCAAACCAAAAAGGGTTTGGGAAAGAAGAAAGGCAGCGTGAGCCAGTAAGAGCGAGGGCGGGAAGCAAAACTTCGAGGGGCGCAAGTCACGGCGGCCGCTGGAATCTCCCACAGCCCCTGACAGGGTGCCTCCCTGGTTGTTCCCAAGTCACCAGCCAGGTTTATCGAGATGATTCAATATCCTGCTGCAGAGCTGAGGTCGGCGGGGGCTCAAGCTTCCAAACCCCCTGGGCTTGCGGGCTCCTTCCTGGCTTTTAAAAACACCCTTGGATGCCTAGCCAGAGAGCCTCATGGGTAGGACAGGTGGCAAGCAGATCTGTGCATTTTCCAGAGGATTCTAATTGAGGCCTAGGGAAAGTGCCTGTCCTTCCCCGACCCCATGCTTACCTCCGACCTCCTTTAGCACCGGTGTGTGTCTGGGCCACTGGGAGCATCCAACTCCATGTCAGAAGAAACAGAAATCCTGGCTTGTGAGATAAGTCAAACTCTCAACAGAGCACTTTATAGACCTCAGTCCCTGCCTGCCCTTGAGCTCTGGCAATATGAATGTTTATTCACTAGCGACTGAGTTTTGCCTCTAGAAGTATATTACATACTCTGCTCCTGGAGCCCCCCTCCACATCAGCCAGAAGCAGAGGTTTAGCCACTGTCTGTGCACGTACCTGGACAGGTCATACCTGGAACCCTGCCCCTGAAAGCTGGAGGGATTACAGATCACGTGGCCCGGAGCAGCCACTGTCTCTGATCCCAGAGGCAGAGGAGGGCCCCTGGCCCCGCATTTCTGTCCCGGGAGTCTCCACTCAGACATGCTCGTGCCTGGGTGCTGCTTGTCTTGGTGCTTAAGGTAAAGACGAGAAAACCCAGCTTCAGACCAGATCTGAAGATCAAAAGAAAGAGGGGAAAATGCTAAAGGAACTTGGGGGAAAAAAAAACCCAAAAGCAAAACAAAACCAAAAAACCCCCAAAACCAAGCAAACAAAAAACCAAAAAACCAACAAACAAAAAACCCCCACATTTTCTAATTCACTCAGGCACGGAAACTTTGGCCAAATTTTCTCTTGCTCTGGTTTCAACTCTGTTACCCCTCTTGGAACTGTCTTAGAATGTAATTGTCTCTCAAAGTGCTGGCACTATAACCTTAAATAAACCTTGTCATTGTGCCCCGGGACAGATCAGGATGAATTCAGCTGATGTGACATACCTTCTAAATTCCGTGTTTCCCTCTGGCCTCTGCTTGGTTAAGGGTCTCCCAAAAAGGGGTCTGCCAGGAGAGACAGGGAAGCATGCCTCGGTTCTGTCGGAGGTTCTCGGCTGTCAGAAAGCTGGGGAGGGAGGCTCCAGCTCCCAGCCCTCGTGGGGAGTTGGGGGTGGGGTGCGATGTTCCCACTTTCTTAGTCCTCGGCCACCCCCACGCTCTTGGGAATGTGAGTTTTCCTTTGGGCAGTCCCTGGGCCCCAATGGGTGTCATCCTGAATTTGCAAGGAAACCAGATAGAAACCACAAATCCACAGAGGAGGGGGCAGAAGGATTTTGCGGTCAAATCTAAAATACAAATGGAGGGTAGAAGCAGCCACCACAGGGATTTCATTAAGGAGACCACAGAATTTCGCCTTAAGAAGTTCACCCCCATGTGGAAACCGGGCAAGGTCCCATCGCAAGGGGTGCAGAGAAGGTTGGGAGGCTCCAGATCTAAAATTCCTCCCTGAAGCCACGGCCACCGGGAATTAGCTGCGTTATTTGGTTACTCTGTTGCTAACACCCAGACCCTGCGCTTCCCAGGAGAGCCCACCTAACACAACGTTCCCCAGCCAGACTTCCACGCCGTGTGATTTCCCTTTTTTCTAGGTGTCTCTGTTCTTACAAGAACATCAGATAACGGCTCTCACGTGAGCTAAAATTAAACTCTCAGAGAGTTGTAAGTGCTGTTTTCTTTCTAATGATGGAAACTGTACCATAGTGACTTCCTTTGATGACATCACATGATGGCAGAAGGACAGGGGGAGGGGATTGTGGGGCAAAATCGTAATGACCTCTTTTTCCTCCGTCCTGAAAATTAGTGCATGGGTAGATCAAAATACGACAGGGTAGATGCTCATTCAATTCATAAATTGCTTGGTAACGTGGAATCCAACCAGTGGAGTGGTTATTTAAGACTGTGAGAATGCTGAACCCCAAGGGCATTTGGAAACCACTTTTACATTATCCACATGGCCCAATGTGGTGCGCAAATCCATTTATGTAGTCGGCAGGTGCATAGGACACCTACTGTGGAAAGCTGTCCCGGGGAAAAGCGGTGTGTGGGGGTGTGGGAGGAAGACATGTCAGGCGTACATGCTGAGTAAGGGGGACAGAGCTGGGGGGTCACACAGCCCACCATTCGCTCCCTCCTTCAGTCAACAACCGTATATGGAACTTCGTCACTAGGCCCAGGTTCCTGCTACTACCACGTTCACAGTGTATTAGGGAGGAAACTGTGAGCACAACTTTCATGGTAAATACACAGGTGGGACATGAGGAGCACAAGCAATAGTATCAAGGAAGAGGGTTCATGTCTTTCATTCATTCATTCATTCATTCATTCATTCATTCAAATGCCCTTTCAGTAATTCATTCATCCCCAAGGCTTTTATTGGAGACTTAACTATCCACAGGGGATATGATGAGCAAAAAGAGTCCACTCCTATCTCTGTGGCTCTTTAGCCTGGAGGGAGGAACAGATATTCATTAGAAAATCACATGAACAAATACAAAATCACAACTCTGACAAGTGCCTTAGGGAGAGGTACCCGGAGCTCTCAGAACCTCTGGCAAAAGTGTAATCTCAGCACTCTTGGGTGGGGGTTGGATAGGCACAGCATAGGGAAGAACACAGCAAGTGCAAAGGCCCTGAGGCAGAGGGGCGTCTGTGAATCTGAGGACTAGAAGGTGGGCAGTGGGGCTGGGAGCAGAGAGGAAGGGGAAGTTGTGAGCTGGGTGGGAGAGAGAGGTGTGGCCAGACCTTAGAGGTCTTGTGAGTGTGTTAGGGGCTTCAGCCTCTGTCTGAAAAGCAATTGGTGGCTGTTACACGGTGGCAAGAATAGATTAAGGGCTCATGTGGGAGGATGGATGCAGGGAAACCAGGAGAAGAATGTGTGGTGGTGGTTTTAATGGGGTGATGGTAAAAGAGATGGAGAGAAAGCAGATAGAAACCCCATGTGGGGAGAAAAGCTTTTGGTTCCGAGGGAGAGTCCGAGGAGGAGCCTGCCGGGACAGCTGGCCGGGGCAGGAGAGCCAGGCCGGGGAAGCACACGTGTAGATGGGAACACGACAGATAGCTTAGCTCAGCCGGCGGCCCCCGGTGACCCTGGCTGGAGGTCAGACACAGAGCAAGGAACTTCTAGACACCAGACCCCCTCGGTTATGGATCTCTTTGGTGGCCCAGACCTTCCCTTAAAGGACTTCAATTTCCTCCTTTGTGTATTAGAGGATTATTTATATTTTCTGAAGTTGGTCCAACAGGTGTGCCCACCTATCGCCTACTTCTCCATTATGAACCTGTACAAATTGGGTAATTGTGTGTGCAAATGGGTAGTTAGGTGTCTAACTACCAATAGGTGTGTGTGTGGGTGTGTAATTACTGGATTTGCATTTGTAAACCCTCATTTCCTTAAACAACCCTCTCCCCACCCCTACTTCTCTGCCACCTCCCTGCCCCCCAGCACACATGTTCCCAGGTGTATGGCACGGCCTGGTGTACCCCTCCCATGTGCTCCAGGGTGGCGGAGGAAGCCTCCCCAGGGACCCTCCTCTGTGCCCCTGTACCCCTGTGCGCCCCCACCTCCTCCCCACAAATAGAGGGGAAAACGGCATCATCTCCCCTTCTGTATTGGGGGGTGATTGTTTGCTCTGCTTGTAAACAGTATGGTCTGCAAGGTTCCCCTGGGAAGTTGCTTCTGGACCTCCCCAAGTGAGATTCACCACCTGTGAACGGCCCGGGCTTGCGCACGGCGGTGCTGGAGAGACTGTGGCTTGGGGAAAGGCACTGGCTTTGGTATCGCACCCATTTGGGGCTTAACTCGGCTGCTCACAGGCCCCGCTACCCCTGCGGATAAAGGTAAAGCACATAAAGGGCTTAGTGCCTGCTTGCAAAGTTGGTCGACATGTGTTGCTGCATCATCGAACCAAGGGCAGAGCTCGTCCTAGGGCCTTCTGCAGTGTACGGAAGGGACAAACCTTAGGCCAACCTTAATTGCTGCCAATTTTCATGTCATCGGTGGTATAATATTAATAAAAATGATTTTTTTTTTTAAAAAAGCTAACATGGGACAGGTACTTTATGACCCTACAATCATGTAGTCTACAAAGCCAACAAATTGTCACTTTGGGAAACCATAAAGGGAATATCAAGTAACTGAGACATAAAAGTGGCAATTTTTTCCTCAGTTTGCAACCTTCTACAGTAAAATACCTGAGATGCACATTTGGTTTGGGATGGGGCAGGTTGTGGTTTAAGGCTGAGACCCAATCCTGCCCGTGGATGCAGACCATTGACCCTGACCTGCCACAGTTGCTGGTCACGATTTGTCCTGTGGGGGGCGCCGGAGGGGTCTTCAGCTGGGTCATGATCTCAGGGTCCTGGGATTGAGCCCTGTGTTGAGGGCTTCCTGCTTCTCCCTCTTCCTCTGCCCCTCCCCAAACTAGAACGCTCTCTGTCTCCTTCAAATAAATAAATAAAATCTTTAAAAAAAGTAAAAATAAAAAAGAATTTGCCCTGTGGGAAGATGGCCCAGGGTCACCCAGACCTTTGGTTGATCTGCCTGAGGAGATCCGCTCCTTCCCAGGACCCTCTGCCGGGACGATCCCCTGTGTCCCCCTCAATGCCGCTGGCCATCAGGATTTAGCACCATGTTCTTTCTTAATGTCAGACTTCGTCTTTGCCATGATGAAATGCCTCAGCCATTTGTGGAGTCTCAGACACAGGAAAGGATCCTCTTTTCCTTTTCTGTGGAAGAGAGGTTTCTTATTGTTTTAATGCAAGTTAAGTCATGTTTGGAGTGTAAGATTTACAATAACTAGATCAGTTACATTTTTGTTTTCAGGTTTTTTTTTTAATAAAATTAGTTTTTTTAGAGAGAGTCTAGGTTCACAGAAAAATGGGGCAGAAAGTAAAGAGATTTCCGATATACCCCCCTGTCCCCCCCATACGGACAGCCTCCCCCACTTTGGAATGCCTGCAGCACAGAGTGTACTTGGTACAACTGATGAACTCACACGGACATGTCACTATCACCTGAAGTCCATCGCCACATTAAGGTTCACTCTTGGTGGCGCCTATGGGTTTGGACAAACGTGTGATGACACATAACCACTATTGTAGAGTCTGTATATCGTGTACATTATAAACTATGGTATGATAATTTAAAATGCTTCTCTGCTCTATTTCATTATGTTTTTAAATATTAACTTCTCATCAAACAAAAAATGCCAGTTACAAAAACAAACAAACAAACAAACAAACAATCAAACAAAAAAACCCCACCATCCTTTTATTCAGTTGGAGAGAAACTGGGTAATTCCCCCCATTCCCATGCCCAAGAGGATGATTCTGTCTGTAGGGGAGTATTTGGACTGGTGGATTTCTTCCAAATAAGGGATCACATGCCCTGTGTTCCAGGGTCCATAAAATAAGCAGTTGGAAAGGAAATGTCCAATTTGACTTACATTTTCTGGATCAATTTGAAGTTCTAGAAATTTGTGGTTTACTTTTTTTTTTTTTTTTGGCAGTTTCTTCAGATTGGTCTCCCCCATCCATTTTTTGTTTACACACTCAGTGTAGATTGCCAATAGTCCCAGAGCAGCACTTTCCAGGAGGAGAATCTGCAAGTGGTTCTAGGGGAGAGGGGAGCTTTTCTAGGGGAGACAGGAGTCCTGTCTCCTTTTTGTGATGTGCGAGCAGTCTTTCCAGGGCTTCCTGACCCTCCTGTCCCATAAAGACCTTGACCTTGCTGCACACCTGCTTCTCCCTCCCCCACTTCTTGCCAGAGCCCAGAGTCCCTGGTTGGCTTTCTCAGGGCCCTAAGGTCGAAAACCTGTTGGAACATGTGAATTGAGGGCTTGGATTACAGAGACCAAAAGGACACCATGGTTTGTGACTCAGGGGTAAAAGAGAAGGTCCCTGTCCCCGAGTTTGCCTCCTAAATCTCAAGGCTCACAAACACATCATGCACACAGTGTCCAAATCCACACTTTGCACCATAAATGGAGCGTTTCGCTGCAAAGAAAACTCGCTGGCTTGGGGCTCTCCAGCTAGCCTCTTCTCTTGTCTATTTTTCCAAACAAAACAACACATGGTAAAACTGCATAGGACTAAACACACACACACACACACACACACACACACACACACACACACACATAAACCTGGTCAGTGTCAGTTGCTGCTCCATAATGTACTGTGGTTATATACAGTGTTACCATTGACAGGTGAAGAGTATCCCTCAATATTGGATAAGCGCCTGTGAATCTCCAACTGTCTCAAAACAAAAAGTTTAAAAGAAAAAGCCGCTTTCGGTTCTTTGTTTTATGTTGTCATTTCCATCCTGCCCTTGAGCGTTTGGGTTCCATGTATTCTTCACGGATCTGTCTCATTTATTTAAATGGTAATTTGGCTTCAATGTGAGGAGCCAAACTCAACAGTGATAATCTTGGTGATTATCAGGTACGAGCACGTGGAGAAGGGGATCTGGGAAGACCCTCGTTCTTACAAGAGGGTAACCTGTGCTTTGAAATACGTGGATGCGAGAGAGAAGAATCCTCCAGTGGAGAGAGGAGAGTATTGGCTCTCCACATGGAGTTAAGAGCTTACGAAAGAGACCAGGTCTAGGATATTAGAAAGCACAACACAGAAAATAGCGCGTGATTTCCACATTTCATTTCTTCCTTCTCTTTCTAACTCTTAAAATTTTGAACTAATTCCAGATTAACAGGAAGTTGCAAAGGCAGTACCGGGAGGACCCACGGACCCGTGACCTCGTTTCCTTCCCCTTCCTTATATCCTATGTACTGTCAAATGCTGTTGCCCTTTGAACAATGTGGGTGTGAACTGCACAGGTCCATGGATCTGCAGATTCTGGGGGGCTAACTACAGTGCTGCCAATGTATTTTTTTTTTTTTATTCTATGGTTTTCTTAACATTTTCTTTTCTCTAGCTCACTTTATTATAAGAATACAGCATATACTACATATAATATGCAAAATATGTGTTAATCGACTTGATATGGCTTTCAATCCATAGTTAAGTTTTCAGTGAATCAGAGATTATCTACAGTTTTTCAGCTGCATGAGGAGTGGGGTCGCGCCTTTAACCCCCGCCTTGTTCCGGGGTCAAGTGTAATAGCAAAACCAGGAAATTGACGTTGCTATGGCATGCGCATAGTTCCGTGTTATCTGATCACATCTGTGGATTCCCTAAGTACCACCGCAGTTGAGATACAGAACTCTTCTCTCAACCACAAAGACGTCCCTCACGCTGCCCATCTTTGCTTTTACTCCCTCCCGGCCCCATTATTCTAGCCCCTGGCGATCACGAATCTATACTCTCATCCCTATGACTTCGTCAATTTGAAAATGTGAGATAAATGGAATCATGCGTTCTATGACCTTCTGGCCTTGGCTTTTTCACTCAGCATATCGCCCTTGAGATCCATCCACGTGACCGCATGTCCCCACATGCTGTGTCACCCTCCTGGCCCCCTGCGTGGATGGACCACAGTTTGCTTGACGTTCACCTCTCGTGAAGCACTGGGGTTCTTGCCAGCTTTCAGCCATCACAGATCACAGGGAAGTGTACAAGTTTTTGCGTGAAACTAGGTTTTTGCTTCTGTAAGATAAATGCTCAGAAGTGCGGTTACTGGGTCGTATGGTGTCTGTTTTGCTTTGTAAGAAACTACCAAGGTTTGTAAGAAGTTACCAAGCTTCAAGAGTGTCTGTATCCATTTTCTATCAGGCTCAGCGATGTAGGAGTGGACTGATTTCTTTGGATCCTGGTCAGCACTGGGTATTCTCACTATTTCTGATTTTTAATTGGCCTGGTAGGTGGATCATGGTGGACCACTGTGGTTTTAATTTGTTTTTCCCCAATTGCTAGTGAGTATCTCTTTCACTTTTTTGAACATCTTCCCATGCGTTTATGTGAACATCCTTTATATCATTTTGGTGAAATATTTGATCATGTCTTTGGCCCATTTTTTAAATGATGTTTTTGTCTTTTTACTGTTAGGTTTGAGAGTTCTTTGCGTATATTAGATTTAGTCCTATGTCAGGCACGTTGTTTGCAAATATTTTCTCCTGGTCTGTGGCTTGTCTTTTCATCTTCCGAAAGGGTCTTCTGCAGAGCAAAATTTTTTATTTTGATGAGATCCAGTTCATTAATTTTACCTTCTATGGGTGGTGCTTTGGGTGCTTATCTGAGAGCTATTTGCTGGCGTCCTGATGACTTTTTTCCTGTGTTATCTTCGAAAAGTTTTATAGTCTTATGTTTTACCTTGAAATCTGCGATGCATTTCAAGTTAATTTTTGTGTAAGATGTGCGGTTTAGGTAGAGGCACTTCTTTTTCACTCAGCCCCTTTGTCGAGAAAACTATCTTTCCTTCATTAAATTACTTGTACATCTTTGTAAAAAATGCAAAATGTAGGGGCTGCTTGTGGTTTGTGTATGCTCTTCCACTGACATATGCGTCTTGATCTTTGAGAGTAAGAAAAAGGGACTAAGGTCCAGGTTGGGGGCAACAATGGGCGTGGCCCCAGGAGTGGGCGTGGCCTGGGGTGGGCAAGGCCCCAGGAGTGGGCGTGGCGCCCTCTCTAGGGTTTGTTCCGCAAAAGAGCACCAGTAAGGGATTTCCCAGCCAGTTTCTCCCCTGCGCACCCCAGACACTGCTGTTTTTGCCCTCCCTTCCCTTCCTTTTCTTGCTTACGCATGTTCTCAGATTAAAGTGGGATTTTCTAAAACAGATTTTTCTATCGTGGGGTAAAAACCGTAAGTAAACAGAATTATCATAACAATTTAAATAGTAATAAAATATGTTTTTCTGTTTCTATTCAAAGAAGGGAAAGGTAACTAGAGGAGATGAAAGGAAGATCTGGATTTGTGGGTGGTAGGTGTGTGGGGTTTTTTCTTTTCTTCTTCAATAATAGGTACAGAGTTTTCGGAAGGGACTTCAAGGCAAAAGGAAAAAAATAGCATATACCGTTATGGGGTTATTTTTATCTTTCATTTTTATGACAACTTATTTGTACTTAAGAGAATCTTTCCAAAGAGTTAGAAGCATCATTAAATAAAGACTGTGAAATGTGCAATATGGCTTATTTATTTAAATGTTAATTGGTCCAACGAACACTTCTAATTAGCTCTATATTTGCTTAGCAAAAAGTTTTACAAATTCCAATTGTGAAAAGCAGCTATTTTGAGCTGGTAAGCATGTTGCAGCCTCAGCTATGATTTTTCTATAGTTCTCAGCCCTTGAAGGCACAATTTAATTTTTCATGTATGCATACTAGCAACGGTAAACACTTGCGAGTGTAAAGAACCTTCTTTAATTAGCCGCACAACAATTAAAGGATTCACAAACTAAATTGAACCCTGTCTCGGTGCTTACTAGCTGAATTCCACCACCTGTCACAACAGCGCTTTGTTCAATCTGTTATGCAAAATCATTATAGCAATATAGCGGAGGGGGAAAAAAAGAGAAAACAGCAATTATTTCTTACTTTTCTCTTGAATGGGTTATTTTGGGTTATACTGATGTCAGGTTCATTGAAGCTAACCTTTTGAAATCTGTAACAGCATAATACTTCTAAGGCAGTCTCACGATGGCTAGAAGAGTATTTCGTTTTACCCTTTCGGGAGGAAGCCGTGCTCATCCTTAAAGTGTGTGAGGTCTCTGATCATTTGGAACAACCTGTTCTCACTGTCCCAGGCATCTCTTATTCCCCCTTCTCACATGGAACCCTTGGCAGGCTTCTGTGTTACAAGAAAACACACAAACCATCAGGGATGTTCAAGATGCAGTTCTCAAACTGCCTTTCCTCAAAGCATACCAGGTCTTATTATCTCACTGGTTCTCCTCACTATTAAAAGATATGTGCGTGTGCATGTGTGTGTGTGTGTGCGCACATGCGTGTGCTTTTTAATTTTTGAACGTTAAAACAATCCCTTTAAAGAAAAGGTTTAACAATTTGATTTAAACTGACCTGCCCTCCCGCAGATTGGGTTGGAGGGGAGGGCTCACCCCTTTGCTGTTTGCACAGACAAAGGCTTTATTGTAAGGCCCAAACCCCAGGCCTGACACGGCAGACTTCTCCTCGTAGTCGAGGAATAAATGTTTACATTCGGTGTTGCCATCCTCCAGCCTCTGGCAAGAATGCCGACAGCTCCGTGCGCGTTCACGGGCAGAAAGGAGGGGAAGGGGTCCTTGGCGGGCGGGAGCCCACCTCCACTGTCAAGCTGCACTATGAGATGCTCGTTGGCCGTTGCTTAAAACGGCATCAAGAACATATTGTTAGTCCCAGCCTCTGAAGCATATGTGATCTGGGCATTTCAGACGTTGGAGTGATTATAGACAAACAGCCGGGCTCATTCAGGGGGCCCGCGTTTTCCGGCATCACTATATTTTTTAGAAGTCTCCTCTTGACGTCATTTCATGAAAATGTGCAGCGAAGACAAGGGAGCCCTTTGAAAACCCAGACTCTTTCCCAAAAAAATGCCGCAAGAAGGAAAGTGAGAGCCAAAGGTCAAAGGCTGAGCAAGAATGTGTTTCTCTATTTTTCCTGTTTCTCAAGCAGAGAGGAAACGCTTAGGGTTACGACATTTGGGTCATCGAGACCCTCTTCAGCCAGGTCCGGGAGGGAGGCGTGCTTCCCTCGGCTTGCGGCTGAGGACTCGGCTCTTGGGCTGGTCCCAGGTCGGCAGGTGTAACTTCAAGGGAGTGGTCGTCCACTCCCTTGAAGTCTGGGAAATGCCTGCCTGATTCGAAGTTGCAGCCCTGGAGGGGAGACTCCTGGCTCTCTCCCCCAGCCTGGGCTGCTGCTGAGCTGGCGGCCCTTCTGGTTGTGGGTCCAGCTGCTCTCTGATTGTGCCTGGCTCCTGCTGCTCTTCTGCCTGCAAGGGGCGGCGCCAGGCCTGAGATGGGAGCCTGCTGGCGCCTCCGGGGACAGGATGGTCACCTAGTAGGCTCTCAGCGAACATCTGCTGCTCAGCGTACATGGAATCTCCACTTGGCTGCAGAATTCATGGGAATTTAAGGGTGAATTCAGGCAACTGAATCCTTTTAGCTTTTCCTTCCACTGTCCCAGGGTTCGACTGTCCTTCCTTCTTCCTTCCTTCTTCCTTCCCTTTCTTTCTCTCTGTCTCTCTTCTTCATCTCAAATCTCCTTACCACAATGTACTGTTTATTCTTACCCGTGTTCCTCGCTGCCAGTCCTGCAAAGACAAATGGCGGAGAGAATGAATGGTCTTTGGGTCAGCGCTGCCTTGCTTACGCAGCTTACCATGCACACAAACCTGGGTCTGGGCCTTCAAGAAGCCGCCCTGCCCTTTAGGGACCTCCAGTCTGTTCAGGGGAGCCCCGTCTCCCCGAGGAAACCTGCAGACAAGCTCCTTGTGGTGGGCTGGCAGAAGCCACTGGCTTCCTCTGTTCCAGCATCCCAGGAATTTCAGCTGTGTTCACTGAAGGCGACCGGAGGGAGTGTGGGCTTAGCGGGTAGATGCACGCACAGCACACGGAGAAAGTTCCAGCAATTCCATTTATCAGTGGCTGACTTTGGGCGAGTGATTTAAGCTCTCCATACCTATTTCCTCAATTACGGGCTCAGTGATAGTAAAGCTGTTTTTATGGAATTGCTGTGGGAACCAGGTGAAGGGACTCAGCACGGGAGGAAGTGCACGTGGAGGGTTGCTGGTCGCCCTTGCTGCTGTCCCTCTTACTGTCATCCTCAGCACCACTCCCCAAAGTTAAAGGTTTTCTAGCATGTGGACTCTGAAGGGTGAGGCACTGAAAGCAACTACAGGAATCCCTGTCCCAGCTCCTGACCTCAGGCTGCACAGGCTCGTGAACTCATAGGCCGGTGCCTTCCAGAAAGATTCTCGAAGGACATGGAACCACTGAAACGGCTCCTGTGTCTTTGTCCTCTGGATACAGTCGTCTCATCTGGGAGTCAGATGTTCGGAACCAGCCTCATCAGAAGGTGCGTCCCACGTGTTCCTGCCTGGGCTTCCTGCCTGTTGGAAATCGGAGAATTCGAGGATACCCTCCATCCAAGAGGCAGCACTTCCAGCAGATTCCTGGAGAATCTCCATCTGAGTCAGGAGTTACTGCACATTGGCTGCAGGAGAAATGTGTGCGATGTGCCGGGCACACAAGAGGGCTACAAACACATCTAGCAGAGGGATTTTAACTTCATGGGGGTGTCTAGGAAAGGCAACGACTGATCAAATGTGGTGAATGCTGGGAGAGAAGCAGCCCAAGGAGGGAGAGGGGAGGCAGGAGAGTTTCACCTAGTTTTGGGATCCAGAAATGTCCAGGCAGCAGGTACCAGGGGCACTAGTCATCCCTGGGCTGCTGGGACCGGGATGGCCTCTGGCATGGGGTTTCCTCTGAAATCCGCACCCCTTTGCTCTGGGCCAGGAGACGTCAGAGCGATGGAGGAAGGCTCTGCTCTTTGGGGAAAGATCATTTGCAGGGCTATAAAAACCTGAGATAGGAAATGCATATTTTTAGCTCTGAGCATTGAGGAAGCTTGGGTGATCTGGCAGAGGTTGGAGTCCATTTCATAGCTGTTCCCACCCTGAGAAACCAGACGGCCAGTTTTTCTTTAAAGGACTGAACGATGTACCTGGCCCAGTGCACCCTAAGGATTGACACAATGACCCTTGGTAAATTTCCTTGATGTGATCCCATGCCCCATGACTGCCTCCAGCGAATTTGGGTTCTGTCATGTATGTGCTCATTTAAAACAGGGACCTCATCTTGCTGTTTCCTCATAAATCACTACCATGAGAAAGTTCCTCATGATGATAAACTTTGAAAAAGCATGCACCTCCCGAACAATCGAGAGAGATCTGCAAGTCAAGGGGAGGTCAATGAAGAAGAATGAGGGTCTTTGACAAGCCCTATGGCTCCATCACGTCAGACCTGCCTCGCCTGCAAGAGAAAGGATCTGGTGTTGGCCCAAGCTGTGGCTTCTCTTGCGACTGTCCCTTCGCTTGCTAGCCTAGCTTGCAGCAGGTGTCTGGATAGGAGAGAGCCAGCTGACATCTCCATCCGCTCCTTCCTGTTTTAACCTGTCCCATGTGACCAGCAGATGGATTCTAGGGGGCCCTGGATGCCAAAGAACCTACAAGAGAGTGTTTTCTTTCTTCTCACTTCTATATACTTACATTTGACTAATTCGTCTGTCATTACAGACAGGCTTATTTTGAAAACTCAGAAAACAGAAAGGAGCAGCTAGAAGGAAAGAGACGTCCCTTAGTGATCACCAACGTTGGGTCTTTGCTGTGTATCCTTCCAGACGATTTTACGCGTTTGTTTTCCTTTGTTGTTGTTGTTGTATATAAAGTGGGATTGTACTTCACATGCCATTTTATAATCAAGGGCTTAATTTAATGTATTCTTCTGTATCCTTTTTGATGAGTGCAAAACAATTGTAGAACTCTACTATGATTTTTTTATTCAGTTGAGTCCTGGGGGTGGCTATTTAGATGTGTGTGTGTGTGTGTGTGTGTGTGTGTATGTGTGTGTTTGTTCCTCTCTCTCTCTTCTGATGTGGGGACGAGACTCATTGTCTTTGGCTCATAGAAGGTGACCAGAGTTGTCTTTCTGGGAAGGAAAGTGACTGTCTTGGAATCAGTGGCATTGTTTCCTCAGACCTAGTAGGCACCGGGAATGTCTGCCTTGGTTAAACTCCTTACCACCCCTGAAGACGTCTCAGGTACATGCATGGGTCGGAGGTGGGGACAGGACAAAGGTGGACTGTGTCCCTTCACTTGTGCGCGGGCCCTTGTCCGTATGCACGTGAACCTGTGTGCACAGACGTCTAGGGGAAGTTCCACGGTTCTTCATCCAGATTTCCAGTGACTGAATCCCGACCATCCAGACATCCAGAAGAGGGTGAAAATCTAGTATAACTGGCCTCTTCCGGCACTGCCCCAGCTTTTGCGCGGGGTCCCCTGTGGGCGTCACACATCCTTCTGTGCCATTTTTGACGACTGCATGGGATCCCGTTCCGAGTGCGCCCGCGCGGCCGTCCTCCTTGTTTTCTGCTCCCTCCCGCCTTCATCCCATCACACCTTCGTCCTTTTCAGTCGCCCCTTCAGTGCTTCCTCCGTAACATCCTTTCCCAGGCTGTGGCCCCTTTTCCTGGAACTACAAAGTCAACTGTTCTAAGGCCGTCAGAATCTTCTTGACCTCTGATGTGATCTGGGAACTGCTCACCCCTCTACTGATTTCGGCAGCTGAGAGGGATGCTGGGGGAGGCCGTGGAAGGAAAAGGGGGAAGGTCATCAGGTGGTCTCACTCCTGAGTTGCAGTCTGCTTTTTTTTTTCTGTTATTCGTGACTTATCGGTCCATCCATCTGTAATACTCTGTGTATCCATACTCGGTCTGTGTATCCATCCCTGTCATCTAGAATGATGTCTGCATAGTGTAGTTGTTCATTAAATACTCATTGAATGGATGCATGAGTGAATGCATGAATAAAAAAAAACAAGAGGTCTTGAGTTTGGAGAATTTACTTCCTATCGGCAGCCCACGGGGCAGGACTCCCCGGGAGATATCCCCTGCTGGCATTCTTCGTAGACCTTATTCTGCTAAAATGGCGTCTCGGGACCTCCTCATCGCTCAGAGCTCTCTTTCCTAATGGGGTTAACATCCGGCCTCACTTTCTCCGTTGGGATCCCTGTCTCCCCATCCCATTTACCCCAGCCCTTGGCCGCAGGCAAGGAAGAGGGCCATCTAGTTACACTTCTGTTAATGACACCTGGATGGACATCATTTTAGCGAAATCTTTGTACACGTTCTTAATTATTTCTTTTGGTTTAGTTGCTAGATGTGGCATTGCGGGTTAAAGGAAGGTGCACATTCACGAGTTTGTTGCCAAGTTGCCCCATCCTTCGGGCTTATCATGTCCCATTATTACCTCCCCAACACACACAAGTGATAACCGTGCCCCTTTCCTTATAGTCTACCAATACTGAGTATTATTTAGCCAAGTGATATCAGTTTGATATGGAAAGTGTCTCATTTTGCTTTTCATTTCTTGAGATTAACAGAGATGTATATCTGTATTTTATATGGTTCTCAATCTCTATCTTTTCTCTCTCTATCTCTCTATATATCTTGAATGGAATGTCTATAGTTCTTCTTTGGTGAGTTGCTAGTTTATGCCCTCTGTGCGGTGTCTTTTTGAGTATTTGAATTTTTCTTTTGAATTGTAGGGTCTCTTCATACATCAAAGATATTAACTCTTTGTCTTATACATATCTTGTAATTGTTTCTTCCAAGTTTTTCACTTGCCTTTTAATTTTGTACATGGCGTTTTTTAATGAGATAAAGGGATTTATGTGATCAAATCTTTTAATCTATTCCTTTGCTGTCTTTGGTGTCATGTTTTGAAAATAATTTCTTACCCCATTATTGTATTAATATACTCCTAAATTCACCTTCTTATGTATTTATGGTCTATTTTTAAGTATAAATATTTAATCCATCAAGCCTGTATTTTGATATATATTATCAGGGCAAATTTTTGTATACATACATTACACACATATATACATATTCATAATTTGCTATTATGAAAGAGATTTTAATTAGCAATAATCACGCCTCGGATAAACCTTATTGGCTATAATATTGCCCCTGCGCAAAGCTTGTGAAAGAGATTTTAAAGTTGTACTTTCCAGCTGATACACAGAATACATAGGACAACTATTTTTTATATAAATAAAACAAGTTTTGAAAGTCACATCAGAGAAATAGAGAATGAAGAGTGAAGGTTGTATTTATCCTCCCACCGCCACCCGAATTCTAGTGCCTTCCGAAGAGGTAAGGATTTTCAGCACATTGGTGTATCTCTATCTATATATATGTAAATGCATAAGGATACAGGAGTGTGTGTGGTTTTGTTTTGGTTTGTTTTTTGTTTTTTGTTTGTTTTTCACAAATGCAGGGAAATCTTGTATGTGCTGATTTGCTAGTAGCCTTTGTACATTTAAGAATATAGAAAACTATTTAATTCTCTTACACCTCAACAAGATACTGTGACATGAATATAGCATAACTTGTTTCAGTGTTTCCCAGCTGATGAATGATTGTATCATGCCCACACTTCCTCTAGTTAGAAAAATGTTGCGGTAAATATTCTGGAACATACCTGTGTATTTCTAGGATACAGATACCTATAAGTAGCATTGTTAGGTTGGAGGGTATACATGTTTGAAATTGTCATGGCTATTGTTGAAATGTTTTTTCTCCTCATTGTGCTTATTTGATTTTTAACATTAATTTATTTTTTTTTAATTTTTATTATTGAAGTACGGTTGACATACAATGATAGGTTAGTTTCAGGTGTAAACATAGTGATTTGACAATTCTGTACACTGTTCAGGGCTCACCACAATAACTGTAGCCACCCAAAGAAAAAGAAAGCAGTAATCTGAAAAGATATATGCACTTCCATGTTTATTGCAGTATTATGTACAATAGCCAAGATAGGGAAGATGGAGGTTTTGTGGTTTTGTTTTGTTTTTTTTTTTTTTTAAATGGGGTACTAGTTTACATATCCACAGATAGTATGTGAGAGTGGCCAATCTCTCACACCTTTGCCAGCAGTGTGGAAGTAAAGATATAGTTTTTAGCAATCCAAGACACTGAAAGTATTTTAATTTTATGTACATTTACCTTAGCATTTTCACAAAGGTATTCTTTCCATTTACATGACTTCCTCCTTAAATGTCCTCTTCATATTTTTGCACATTTTGCCCTATAATTTGTTTCATGCCCCCATGACATGAAGGAGGTCTTTATATATTAATGTCCATATTTTTTTGTGGCAGAAAAACTTCAAAAACTTTTCTATCTTTTGGCTAATGGTATTGGAATCTTCTAAGGACTATGAGAAAAATCTCCTCTCTTTTCATAATAATCTGGTAGGGTGGTTTTTTGTTGTTGTTGTTGTTGTGGTTTAGATTTATTTATTCATTTGAGAGAGAGAGGGAGGAAGGGAGAGAGAGAGAGAGAATAGAGAAAGAGCAGGGGGAAAGGCAGAGGGAGAGAATCTTCAAACAGACTCCCTGCTGAGTGGGGCTCAATTCTACGACCCTTGAAATCATGTCCTGAGCAGAAACCAAGAGTCAGACCTCAAATGACTAAGCCACCCAAGTAAGTGCCCCAATGGTCTCTTTTTTTTTTTTAAATTTTTTAGATTTTATTTATTTATTTGACACACACAGAGAGAGAAAGATATCACAAGTAGGCAGAGAGGCAGGCAGAGAGAGAGGGGGAAGCAGGCTCCCTGCTGAGCAGAGAGCCCGATGCGGAGCTTGATCCCAGGACCATGAGATCATGACCTGAGCTGAAGGCAGAGGCTTAACCCACTGAGCTACCCAGGCGACCCCCGCAATAGCCTTTTAATTTTAAAACACTTTTGTGTGAAAAAATTTGAGCGAAGTATTTTTCTAAATGATGACCTATTGTCCCAATACGTTTACTGGCCCGTCTCTTATTTCACCGTGTATTTGAATCATCTCTATTGAAACCATGTGTCTCTTTGGTGGTTCTCTCTGGCCCTTTGACTTATTTGTCTACTTTTGTGCACTGCCCACTATTTCAGTACTATTATTTGACTATATTTTGATTTGATAGTGTGCATGCTATCTTTTTATTCTCCTTTCGCAAAACTTGACAACTATCACATTATTTCAGATAAATTTTAGAGTTCCCTTGCTAAATTTGATATCACTGGCAAGTTGACTTGGATTTATAGATTAATTTACAGAATCATCTGTCCATCTATGAACACGGTATGCCTCTTCATTTTTTTCAGGTTTTATTTTATGCCCTTCTATAAAGGTTTTGTCTTTTATTTCATATTTATATTCATTATTCATAATATTTCTTATTATATTTACTTCTGGGTATTTAAAATTTCCTCTGATAATTTATAATTTTTTTTAGTGTATAAGAAAATCATTTTCAGTATATTGATTTTTAATCTCTGACTGCACATTTATTAGTACCAACAGTTTTGCATATTATACTTGGAATTTTTTATGTATAGTCAGTTCTAGCTGCTATTCATGGAAGTTTTGTCTGTTCCTTGCCAATAATTATATCTCATGTTTTCTTTTTCTTTTTTTAAAAATCACATTGTTTGCTTTGGCTAAACCTTCCAGGACAGAGTTCTCGTTGCTAGCTTTGACAGAAATGCTTTTGATATTTTGACATCAAACGTAATGTGTGATGAAGGCCATTTATATTTTTGTAAATTAGGGAAAAAATGCTGAGTTTTGTCATGTGCTTTTGGGATACTGTTGATTTAATATGGTTATTCTCTTGGAAGATACTACTATAGTGAATTTTCAGATTTCCTGTTGTTGAATGATTCTTGAATTATTGGAGTAAACTCTAGTTGTTCTTTCGTGAATGGTTAATATACTGCAAGGGTCATTTTACTAATAGCTTATTTCAGATGTTTACATTGATGTTAATAAATAATATGTCCTATAGCTTCTGTAGGTAGTAGCTCTAGTAGTAGTAGTAGTAGTAGTAATTATTACTAGTAGTAGGATTACTATTAGGAGTAGTAGTAATAGTAGTAGTAATAGTAATAGTAGTAGTAGTAATAGTAATAGTGATATCTATATAGTAATTATTATAGTAGCTCTAGTAGTAGTAGTAGTAGTAATTATTACTAGTAGTAGGATTACTATTAGGAGTAATAGTAATAGTAGTAGTAATAGTAATAGTAGTAGTAGTAATAGTAATAGTGATATCTATATAGTAATTATTATAGTAGCTCTAGTAGTAGTAGTAGTAGTAATTATTACTAGTAGTAGGATTACTATTAGGAGTAGTAGTAATAGTAATAGTGATATCTATTGCTCCTCCCAACTCCCCCAGGTCCCCCCTCCTCTTCTTTTTCCTCCTGCTCTTTCTTTTCCTCTCCCTCCTTCTTCCGTCCCCTCCTTGCCCATCTCCGACCACCCCCCCTTCCTCCATGTCACTGAGTGCCCGAGTAAGTCGGAGGTCTGCTCCTCCTGCTTCTCTTCCTCCTCCCCTCCCTCTGTTTTCCACTGTGCTGTTCCTACTACCACTATCCCAGTCCCAGAGAATCTGAGGGGTTTTCTGTGCTCTGGGACCGTTTATAAACACAGAGATAATCTATTCCTTTGAAGGTCTGGTAAACTATGAGCATAAAACTGACTGGGACTTTTTTTTACTATAACTGTTTATTATCTTTTAAATTTCTGCTACAGTTACTATTTTATTTAACTTTTCATTGAGTCATATCTGATCCTTTTTTCTAGATAGTTATTCATTTTGATATAGATTTTTAAGTTAATAGTATGAAGTCACTCCATGTTCCATTCTGATTTTCAAGTCTCCTTTGTACCTGAAATTGTTTCCCCTTCTTCAATCCTAATATTGTTTGCATTTTCTCTATTCATATCCATATTGCCTAATTTCTTTATTTATTCTTTTTTGGTCTTTTCAAAGAGCCAGCTTCTCTGTGTCCTTTTTTTTTTTTTTTCCCCTCAGAAGTTTAGAGGAGGAGGGAGTTCTATGTAATTAGTTTCTGCTGTTATTTATTTAATTTCTTTAGTTTTATTTATTTTAGAAAGGGAGAGAGAGCAGGAGTGAGGGGGAGGGGCAGAGGGAAAGGGAGACAGAGAATCTTGAGCAGACTCCACATTGAGCTCAGAGACTGACAAAGAGCTCAATCCTAGGATCCTGAGATCATGACCTGACCCGAAATCAAGAGTCAGACACTTAACTGACTGAACCACCCAGGTGCCCTTCCGCTATTATTTTTATTAATCCCTTCCTTCTCCTTTCTTTAGGTTTATTTTTATGTCTCTCCCCAGCTTCCTGAATTGGAGGCTTTGTTCATTTGTTTTCAGGTCTATTCACTTTCTAATCTTTGTATTTCGGGTTATAAAGTTTCTTTGGAGTACTATTTTGGCCCTTTGCTGGAAAGTATGTCTTCTATCACTTTAATTTTAATTTGAACATGTGTGTAATATGACTTCTGTGTTTTGGAATTTATTTTTGTACGTGTGGCCTACAACAGGTGACATTTCTGAAATGTTGCATGGGTTTGTGGGAAGATTTTGAAATTTTTGTGAAATATGGAGTTCTGTCACTGTATTCTTACTTTAAAATTTATTTTCAGAATCTCCTTTTCCTGTGATTATTTGAGGTAAGATGTAATAGTTTCCTGATGGATTTTTCAGTTTTGCATTTTACATTATCTTGGGTTTTGCATTATTTTTTTATTTTATTTATTTATTTTTAAAGATTTTATTTATTTATTTGATAGAGATCACAAGTAGGCAGAGAGGTAGGCAGGGAGAGAGAAGAGAAAGCAGGCTCCCCACTGAGCAAGGAGCCCAATGCGGGGCTCGATCCCAGGACCCTGGGATCATGACCCGAGCTGAAGGCAGAGGCTTTAACCCACTGAGCCACCCAGGTGCCCGGGTTTTGCATTATTATATATCTTAAGCTTTGTTATGACATTCACTGAAACTTGTGACTATGCTGATTTCTTGTGTGTGTGTTTTTTTTTTTAGTAGATTGCAGCCTTTTTATGGATATAAAAATGCCTCTTACTTATTTAATATTTTTGCCTTAGATTATATTTTTTCTGATGCTCATACCGTAATACCTACTTTTGTTTTGCTAACATTGTCTTTTCTATCTCTGTATCTTCAGTCTTCATGTGTAAACTGACTCTCAAAAAACAGTATAAAACGGGGGATTGTGTACATATCTTTAGCCTAATCAAACATCTGATATTCTCTCTCTTTTAGACGTGATTTTAAGCCATTAATGTTTATTAAGTTAACTGACATGTTTGGTTTTATTCCTGCTATTTTATGTTGTCTCGTTACCATGTTATATCGTTTTGTTTATTCTTTTCTCTCTTTTATTGTATGAATTAAGTTTTCTCTTTTTTTTAATTTAGAAATTATATACCTGGGATCTAATCATATGGTGGTAGCCTTTAATTTCTAACATATACATTTAAATTTGTGTGTGTGCACCTATGCGTGCTTGTGTGTGTGTGTGTGTGTGTATATGAATGCACATAGACACTCAGGATCCATTTCCTCCCTTCAACAAAACAAGAATCTGAACATGTTTCACTTTTTATCTTATCTGTCATCTCACCCCAGTCCACCCCCTTTCCTCTTCCTTTTATGTTAAAATGATCCGCGATTTTAATTCCAGACTTTTTCTTAACATTATGCACTATGCATTATTTAGATTTAAATATAAATTTTAACTGACGTTTTGTTCACCCCTATTTTAAAATCTTGTTTCCTCTCTTATATTAAATCTTTCAGGGAGAGAGTCTGACGCCTTTCATGTCTGAAAATACGTGGTTTTTAAGAAGTCTTGCACTTTGCCTGGGTGAGTCAGTTGGTTAAACGTCTGACTTTTGATTTTGGCTCAGGTCACGATCTCAGGGTCATGAGATAACGCTCCCACAGGGGCTCTCTGAGCTCAGTAGAGAGTCTCCTGGAGATTCTCTCCCTCTGCCCTTCCCCCACTTCCACACTTCCCCACTCTCTCCCACTTGTACTCTCTCCAATAAATAAATCGTAAATAAATAATATAAATAAAACCTTGGACTTGATGCTATGTATAGGAGTCTAGGTTCAAAATAACTTCTCTCAGCCCTGTGACAATATATTCCTTAATTGTTTTGAAACATCCAATGTTGATGAGAAGTCCTACAGCAAACCCATTCTGACTCCTTTGTGGGCAAGCTATTTCTTTTTTCTTCTCTCTTTTCGTTTCTTTCTTCTTTCTCTTTCTTTTTATCACCCGTCTTCTTCTTCTTCTTCCCTTCCTCCTCCTCCTCCTTCTTCTCTGATTGCTCTATCTCCATGTAGTCATTTCCCTCTTAGGGGGACAATATTCTCTTTATTCTTTCTAAAGATACTAGTTAGAATTTTTAATTAAATTGTCCCATTTCTAAATTACTTTTTGTTTCTTTTGGTTTCATCTTGGTTCTTCTTTTTTAAGTGTGTTATTAACTTCCCTCACATTTCTAATGAGGGTTTTCGGTCATGAGTGAGGGCAGCTGACTGGTCTTCCTCCTTGCCTCTGTAGTTGTGTTACGCCATGGGCTTCCGCCATGTTTGTGACTCCTCACTGAGTGGCGCTCTAGGACAGTCAGACTCCAATTTTCAATGTGCGTGATGGGTGAGGCAGGCAGGAGGGTAGGCAGGCTGGGCTCACCTGCCCCCCTGCCCATCTCCACCACAAGAGCAAGAGAACAAGAGAGCAGGCCTTCCCGCTGGCAGTGGGAGACTGGAGTCCCTGCCTCTTTACCAAGGCTGCCCTTCTATTTTGTTCTCCACTCTCTCAGAAAATACTTTCAGCTCTTCTCTGCTTCAATTCAGGGCCCCGTTCTCATTCTAGGACACTGTTCAGGTCAGGAGTTTCATGCCCTTACAGGATTGTATTTGGGTCCTGGGTTTGGGGATGAGGTTCTCTTCTGCCACCATGTTTTTATTCTGAGTCGAGTTTCTCTGGATCATCTCATTTCTTCCAAGTTGTTTCTCTGGAGTATATTCGAAGCTGTGTTTTTGGTCTACTCCTGTTTATCTGATCCAGTCAATTTTCCATCTTCTGGAAATACCTCAAAATTTCTGGCATGCTGGTAGCCCCCTTCTTGTTTTTTAATGCCATTAGGGAATTACCCTGCATGGAGAAAAAAAAAAAAAAAAGCTTTTGTGTCATTTCCGGGTGTTGGGTGGCAGAGAAGGAGAGTAGACATGGCCTTGTTTGCTGCCCGGATACAATCAATTCACTGCTGATTTTTTTTTTTTTAAGATTTTTATTTATTTATTTGACAGAGAGAGATCACAAGCAGGCAGAGAGGCAGGCAGAGAGAGAGGAAGGGAAGCAGGCTCCCTGCTGAGCAGAGAGCCTGATGCGGGGCTCGATCCCAGGACCTGAGCTGATCATGACCTGAGCTGAAGGCAGAGGCTTAACCCACTGAGCAACCCAGGTGCCCCCAATTCACTGCTGATTTTATTTAAACTTTGATGCTCCGGGTTTTAAGAGTCACTGGGATTTATTCAGGTGATCAAATATATCATAAGAAAGTAATGATAGTATTTTCTTATTTCCAATAGTTGTGGTTCTTATTTGATTTTCTTTGGTTATCACATTGGCTAGAACTTCTGTACCAATTTTCGAATTGTAGTGACAGCGTCTTGACACCTTTATTTTGTTTTTAGTTTTGATGAAAACATCCCTAGTATTTTACCACCAGCCATTTTTTATTAAGCCTTTTATTTTAATAAAAAATAAATATTTTTAAATAAAAAATAGAAATAAAAATAATAATTATTATTATTTTTTAAAGTTCTTATTTATTTATTTGACAGAGATCACAAGTAGGCAGAGAGGCAGGCAGAGAGAGAGGGGGAAGCAGGCTCCCTGCTGAGCAGAGAGCCTGATGCAGGGCTCGATCCCAGGATCCTGGGATCATGACCTGAGCCGAAGGCAGAGGCTTAACCCACTGAGCCACCCAGGCGCCCCCCAAAAAATAAAAATTATTTTAAGTATAGTTAACATCCAGTGTCCTATTTGTTCTAGGTGTACAATGTAGTGATTCAACCACCCTATACATGACTCAGAGCTCATCAAGACAATCCCCTTCCCCTGTATCTTCCATCCCTCTCCCCTCCCCTCTGGTGACCACCAGTTTGTTCTCTATAGTTAAGTGTCTGTTTCTTGGTTTGTCTCTGTGTTTTCATTTTGGGTTGTTCTGAAATAGAAATTTTGATGATCTTGTTCTTATATCACTAGGTATTTTTTAAAAAATCAGAAATGAACATTCAATTTTGTTAAAGACTTTTTTTTTTTTTAAACAATCTGTCAAAATGATCTCATGGATTTGGTTCTCTGGCCTAAGGGTGACTAATTGCCATACCTTCACACATCCATGAAACATTCCTGTAGCAAGGGCACCATTCCCAGTCGACTCACTGTGTAGCGCCTTCTCTCCCTCTGGAGACGGCAGCCTTAGCCAGGTGACGCTCCTTCATTATTCTCCCGGAGCTGGGAGTAGAGTGTAGGTGAGAAGAAATTAACTTAATGGCCTTTACTCCATTGAATCTAAACGGTAGGCGCTCAGCAAATGATTGTTGAACTTAAGGGAACTATTTATTTAGTCTTGCAGGGTTTGTTGTAAAAATTTAAATATCCCAGGAGAGAAGCTACCTTGGGTTTGTGTCCATTTCCTCATGAGAAAACACCTGGATTTGTCCAGGTCCATGATACTTTGGAACATCTACTGTAGCCTAGGCACGGAGCCAAGGGGATTGGCAAAGACAAGACATGGGTGGCTCCTCTGAAGCTGTCAGGCGGGCTCGGGTGGGAATGGCTTTCAGTGACAGCGGACCAACTCGGTAGGTCCTGACTCCTTCATTCAGTCATCCCTGAAGTGCCACTTGCTGGGAATCACATTTTAATGAACATTACGCCATTAAAACATTTCATCATTCTCAAGCTCATTATTTTAGAATCTTATTTATTTCATCCCAATCCAAACTTTTTTGTTACCTAATTAAAAAAATTATTTCCTTATTTGGGGAGAAGAGGGGCAGAGGGAAAGAATCTGAAGCAGACTCCATGCGGAAGGTGGAGCCCAAGGCGGGGCTTGATCCCACCACCCTGAGATCATGACCTGAGCCGAAATCAAGAGTTAGATACAACTGACTGAGCTACCCGGGCGCCCTGCTAGTTACCCAATTAAAAAAAAAAAAAAAAGAAGTGTTGAAGATTGATCCCTGCCATGTGGAGGTGGGTTTTCTTTAATTCTAGCTTTCTTTTCAAAGATAAGTTTTCTTTTCTTCCTTTTTTTTTTTTTTTTTAATCTTAGAGAAACAAGGCATGCCCGTGAAATAATTTGGAAAATACACTAATAGTGTTCAGAAGATGTTCCATTCCACCCTCCCTCAGAGATAACAGTTTATTACCATTTTGTTATATTTTCTCACATTGTCTTCTCTAGCTCTAGCTCTCTCTCTTTCTCTCTCTCTCTCCTTTTTTTTTTTTTTTGTTTCAGAATTGGAATTAGACTGTAATTATAGTTTTATGTTTCACTTAAAATTGTATTATGAGCATCTTTCCCTCTTCTGAACTATCTTTCAAAAGCCTGGTCGGAATACCGAGGCTCTGTAGAGCATTGATTTACCCGTCCCTTTGCGCGCGCACGGACATTTAGGTCGGTTCTGACTTTTGTTACTGTAAGTAGCGTTTTGTCTTCATCCTGGTAGTGTTGTAGGTTTGTGAGAGGGCTGGAAAACCCACTCATAGGTCATACGTATTTTTGAGACTTTTGATATACGATGCCAAGCTGATTTCAGGGAAATAGTACCAGTTTATGCCCTTCCAATGCCCCGTGTCAGGATGTCCCTTACCTGTTCCGGCCTCGGATACTGTCCTTAAGCACACGCATGTGTGCATGTGCCTACTTTACAGGCGATAAACATCATTTCTGCTGTTTTAAATCAGATTGCATCCAAGACAGGGTACATAAAGTACACTTGGGCAGTGAACAAGAAGGGAGCTGGTGATGTCAATGATCCAGCAGCGTGGGGACAGGCAGGAGGTGGGCAGGGGCATAGTGGAGAAGGCACGGGTTGGCCTGCGTCCGAGAAGAGGCAGCGCGTTTCCTCCCCTAGTGTGCTCACATCTGGGGAGGCTTCCGCGTGAGGTCCCGCTCACCGCAGCTCGCCCCATCCAAGTAGGACTCCCGACGTGTCCCTGCTCCTCGGTGTCCTTGCCAGGCACGGAGAAGCTATCAGCGACCCAGGGAGCTCAGTGAAGAGGAAAGAAAGCGGAGCAGAGTGGGGACAGAGTTCTCCAGCAGGCACTTCTGGGGAGTGGAGCAGAGGCCAGCCGGGGATGCTGGCCCCAAGATGAGTCACGGCCTGGTGCTTGCAGGAGCTGGGCACCAAGGGTGCTGGGCATCTGTGGGGCCCGGCCTGCACATGACACTCCCAGGGATGTCACGGGGAACTGCTTGCGAGTGGTTGAGAACAGAATGTGGCTTAATGCTTTTAACAAGTTAATGTTTGTGCTCATGGGTTCTGTGCACATTTAAGAATTAATTAAATCCTTTAAGGAAGTCATTTATGTTTGAGACGAAAGAAGACACTCAGGGGCCAAAACACCCCCAAGAAGACGGTCCAATCGCCGCTCGAGCGCCTTGGCATGGCCCCGCAAGGCCAACTTTCCTGCACCCCTATCCACGGTGTTCTCCAATATCCTTAACCCATTCTTCCGTGAGGCTCCGGGGGAGGCATATTAGACTCGAGTTATTTCCAATTTTGTCTAAGGTATCTCTATCCAATGCAGTTTCTTCAAAGTCTGCAGCATGGGATTCAAAATCTCTGAGCATCATCAAAGTCTTAGGAAAATATATTACCAGGAAGTAGAGCTGCTACTTGTGTGTTAATTACAACAAGCCGGGCTGCTGCACCGATAATCTCCGGCGTCAGAAGCACCAGCTCAGGCAATAGCAGGAAAAACAAAATCTTCCTTAAAAACATCCTAGATTCTCATTTGCACCCTTTGAGGAGAAGGTACAGTTCGTTGTGAAGCTAAATCCCGTCTATTTAGTTGTTCTTACACCGATTTCACCGATATTGGAAAGGTTCCTCTCTTGAAAAAGAAAAACAAGGTGGATTTTCAGGACCCAGGCTCAGAACGGCTGTGCTGTTTTCTGAGGCTTTATGTTTTGGAGAGAACTCTATGGCTGACCTGTTGGGGCCAGGCTCTGGATGTAGGGAGAACTTGACCGTGCTTAATGCAAATGTGCCGGTTATACGTGTTTGGTTTTGGGTGGATTTCACTGTTTTTCCTTCACTTCCAACCTGAATCAGTGTTTTGCCCCAGATGGGAGTCTTCTCTCCTATGAACATCAAGGCGAGCAGAGGCCTCTCATCATTGGCTCCTCAGGTACTGAGGTCCTCGGGGAAGGGCAGCCACCCGCCTGGCCTCAAGGGCTAGGAGGGGCGAGGGTACCCTGTCCTCCCTGAAAAACGAAGCAAGCTTCTGACCCAAACAGCATCTTACAGGCTTTGGATGGGGATAAAGGTCAGAGACAGGTAGGCGGAGGACCCAAGAGGCAGAGAAGGGAGGAGTAGGTCTACTTTCAAATCAAGGCTTTCCTTTAATGGGGTGGAAAGGTCCATTAATTCCTATTTGTTCAGAACTTGTTAAGGAGATCCTTACCCACGGTGATCTGAAGGTCCTCGCCATTAAAGGAGGGGCTGTTCTGACCTGGAAGAAGCCGGCTCCTATGGGTAGTGTGAGGACCCCCATGTAAAAATTACCTGGGTCACAGAGTGGAGACAACCGTGTGGCGTGCCTCAGCTCTCCAGGAAGAAGCCTCGTTGGGGTGTGTGTGTGTGTGTGTGTGTGTGTGTGTGTAGTGCCCTGTGCCTTTGTCAGCCTTCCTCTGTAAGAGAGAGCAGGCCTCAGGCCAGCGCCTGCGGCAGGCAGCAGGATCAGCCAGAATTTAATAACATTGTTCTCATTTTATTTATTTTTATAATTACCTTTAATTTAGAGCAAGTGATACAAATTTCCATTTAGGGTAATGATATAGTTTCCTTTTAAATGCATTAAAGTAAAAAATAGTGAATTAATTAAAAAAATATTAGCAGGGGTACAAAAACATGGCAAAAACCTGAAGGTGGTTTATGACAGAAAGCTCCCTGGCAACGAGAGTCAGGCAGGCGATCCGGGGACGCCTACGACTGGGACGACGGTCTGGAAGGCCCTCTTAAGCGACTTTTATTTTACTTCTTTCCTGAGACGCTCCTGGAAAGTTTAGGATTTGGGGGATGCAGGGGGCTCTGCAGGAGAAGAAGGGGTACATTGATTCTGGAGGTTTAAAATTGATTCAAATCTCAGGAAAGTTCAGAAAGATCCCCAGATAGGGTCACCTTTCTCCTCATTAGGACTGTTAGTTTTTTAGTTTTTTTTTTTTTTTAAAGATTTTTATTTATTTAACAGAGAAAGACATAGTGAGAGACGGAACACAAGCAGGGGGAGTAGGAGAGGGAGAGGCAGGTGTCCTGCTGAGCAGGGAGCCCGATGCAGGGCTCCATTCCAGGACCCTGGGATCATGACCTGAGCCGAAGGCAGATGCCCAACAACTGAGCCACCCAGGCGCCCCTGTTATTTTCTTTAGAAAGGACTAAGGACATCTGGCAAACCTAAAGGCCCCACTATCCGAGTGAAAGTTTACCAGGTACTACCCAATGTTATGATGGACCCTAATTTTTTTTTTTTCCTCTCCCCTCTCTCAATTCAGAGACCTTCTTGCAAGACTGTATTCTTTGAGGAACCCTTACTGCACTCTCTGCTCTCAGTTTTGGAATCAGGCCAAGGCGTGTTCCCTTCTAGAAGAGACCAGTGCAGGCTCATCTCCACCGTCCTCATAGTAGCTAACACAGAGGGGACACCCACACACTCATCCACATACACATCTGTCCATCCCTCCGTCCACTCCTCCACACATCATTGGTGCATCCGCCCACACATCCATCTGACTCTCCGTCTATCCATATGTCCCAACACACATCTGTCCACCGCAACATCTATCCACCCCTCATTCTGTCCACACCTTCATTTATCTCTGCATCCCAACTGCTTACTATTTATGAGAACTATTCTGTATACTTCTTTATTTTTTTAAAGATTTTACTTATTTATTTGAGGGGGGGGAACACAAGCAGGGGGAGTGGGAGAGGAAGAAGCAGGCTTCCCACTGAGCAGGGAGCCTGGTGCGGGGCTCGATCTCAGGACCCTGGGACCACGACCTGAGCCGAAGGCAGACACTTAAGGACTGAGCCACCCAGGTGCCCAGGACTATTCTGTATATTTCATAATAAGAAAGTTAAAGAAAAACAAAATCTCCTGGGCAACCCAGCCCTCGGGGTGGGCTTCAGGGATGTAACTGTGTCATGGGGAGGCTCTCACTGTGAGTTTATGGCTAAAAGGGAGGCAGAAATTGGACCATGGGCTCTTTCGCGGTGGGTTAAATGGAGGAGTGAGTGGATCTGTGCACTGCTGCTCTCCATCACTGCTGGGTGTTGGGGCCCGTGGTGTCTGGAGGATGCTGCGGGGGTGACGAGCAGTTTCATAGATCAGAGGTTGCGCGTGCCTGTGCCTGGCCAGCTGGGTTTCTGGAGTGAGATGACAGGCGTTGCAGAGCCTGCTCAGTCTGTCCCCTGCCACTGAGGGCCTGCCCAGCCTGTGCGAAGGGCACGCAAGGGCAGGGCTCCCTCCCGGGGGCTCCCGCAGGAGCAAGGCCGGCAGACCCGGCAGCTGTGGCAGGGCAGGGGGCAGGGGGGTGGTCGTAGCAAAGGGCGCAGGGAGGTGGGGACTGCTGGATGGGTGACAAGCAGTAACATGACCGGGATCCTGGGGAGGCCAGGCGCAGGCGGTCTCGGGCTCCCTGCCAGAGTGAGCGTGAAGAAGAAGAGACACAGGGCTGACTTTCCAGGATCTGGACGACACATTGTCTGCCCAGTCCCAAGTGCTTTGCCGGTGGGGTGGGGGTGGGGGGGCGGTGGGGGGCGGCGGGTGTTTGCTTGCTTGCTGTGAGTACTGTGGCTGCAGCGGAGGGGGGAGACTGTGTGCTCCGGGGATCACTCTAAAGCCAAGCTAAGGCCAGCCCAGGGACACTGGGGTGTCATGGGGGTGACTGCTCAGCTCAGTTCCATTCTGCCCTTATAGCCGCCTGCCGAGTACCCCGTTTGCAGCCCCACGTGTCCGGATGCCCTCACACTCCCTGGCTGGCTGTGGAGGGGCCTGCACTCAGGTGGGAGCCCTGGGCTGGAGCTCAGACACTCCAGCTGCACTCTATACACTGAACACGAGGCCCGAGGAGACTGGGTGGCTTAGGTGTTAAGTGTCTGCCTTCGGCTTAGGTCATGATCCGGCGGGTCCTGGGATCAAGCCCTGCGTCAGGCTCCCGGCTCAGCAGGAAGATTGCTTCTCTCTCTCCTCCCGGCCCATGCTCTCTTTCTCTGTCTCTTTATCAATTAGATAAATAAAATATTTTTAAAAAGGAAAAAAAGGAATGAAAAGGAGGCCAGGAGTCCTTGCAGTGGGGGGTTGGGGGGCATGCAGAGAGAGCAGAGGGAATGGTGGGTGAAGGTTAGCTCTGTAGCATGTAGCATGTGCATGCCTTTGCTGTAGCATGAAGCCTGTGCAACAGTGAGGGCTCCCAGGCCTCACTTTCCTTCATCAGCCGTCAGATGTCTGTACTGAGTTCAGCTAATAGTTGGCTGGACGCTGGGGCTTGAGTGCGGGTAATAGGGAAAGTGACATTTGGCTCTAGATCTGAAGGAGAAGGCACCCAAGGAGGGGTCGGAGGGGGGGTCGGTACAGCAGGATTGGCAAGCTTCTCTAAATCCACACAAACCCGCTGAAGACTTCTGGACTATCATGACTACACTCGGGTACAATCCCTTTTCCTTGAAGCAAACAAGAAAAGCCTTATGGGAAAGAACCAATGGTGAAATTCCAGATCCCTTGGCAAATGGCAATCGGACAGCTGGGCGGGGGGAGAGATGCGTTCTTGGTGCCCACTGCAGAGTGCTTCTTCTGTGTCCAGGGCCTGCCTTCTCCACTTCACAGCAGACACTTCCAGAAGAGCTAAGCCAGAGTGGGGCTCGGCACCCTAGGGCGTGCATGGTGTGCCTGGCCTGGATTCCAGTGAGATCAGTGGAAGAGAACAAAGATGGGAAGGAGTTGGCCTGACCGTCAAGCAGGCAGGAGGCTGGCTGAGCAGAGTAGAAGCAGAAAGGCGCAGGGAGTGTCTGGAAGGGAGGCTGTGGTCTTTTATGAGCCAAGACTCCTTTGGTTTCAAGCGACAGGAAATCCAACCCAAACCAGCTTAAAGCCCTGGGAGATTGTATGGGCTCATGTCATTGCGAAGTATTTAAAGCGTTCAGGTTCAGGTGCCATTTGATCCAGGAGCTCAGTGTGTGTCCCTGAATAGCAGACTGCTCTCCTCTGTCTCCTTTACCCCGGCCTGCGACAGCCCCGCCCCTAGCAGCTTCCAAATCTTGGTGGCAAAATAGCTGCCAAAGCTCCAGACCTCACAGGAGAGAGTCTGAAACATCTGTAGCTCACGGGCAAGCCCCGGCCGTCACTCTCATTGGCTTGAATTAAATCGTGTGCTGAGCCTTGAACTTAGCACCAACGCCAGGGAATGGGATATGCTGATTGGCTCAAATGAACTGCACAGTCAGGGTCTGGGTGTGGGGGGGGGGGGTCCTTTAGGCCCACCTAAGCCCCTAGGCTGAGTAGGAAGAGGAGGGTCCCCCTGTGCAGGGCCTGTCGTGGGCCTGGGTGGAGGAAAATGGGTGTCTGCTCAAACTTCTGCCTTTGGTGGAGGGGTCTGGGCCTGGTAAACTTGGCTTCCCAGAGGTGTGGGCAGGAAACTGTCCCCATGAGTATGCAGGAAGTCCGCGATCCTACTAACAGTCTTGAGCTCCTGTGGGGTGGAGTTTTTAGGGAGACCTGCCCCAGACAGCAGCTGGCTACCCACCAGTTTCCCCTCCCCAGCAGAGCAGTCATGGCCAGGGGCTGGCACCACACCCCAGCCAGACCTGGCCGCGGGGGCCTCTCTAGAGGTGGTCTAACTCGCAAGATCTTTGCAGCCCTCAAGGGAGCTACAAACAGGTAATGCTTGGCTTCCTCGGCCCTGTGTTATGAAAAGCTTGAGTCACAAAATGCTTTGGCTATTAAAAACCTGCTACTGACCAACGGCAATAAAATATCTGCTGTTTATGAGTAATTAGCCACTTCTGGAAAAGAGCTCTATTCCTTTAAATTTATGGGGTGCCTTGATTTATGCATTTCATGGGGGGGATGTCATGTTACATCACATCAACCTGATGTAATTTGATGCAAATCAAACACATGAGTGAGCGAATGGAAACATTCTATCCTGCCTCCTGAAGTGTGTTTCCAAATGGGGGGCATCTTTGGCCTCGACCCCAATTCTGCTCTTCTGCCTGCTTTCTTAGGGAAGACTTGGGAGAATCTTTATCTTCAATGTCTTGAGTCCTGAATGCCTGGCCACAGCCTCAGACTACCCCACAGGTGCCCCCTGGGAGGGATTCACGTCCCTGTGGTGGGGGCAGCGGCTTAGACCTCAACAACTAGTTCATGGGCATCACACCCTGTATGGAGCTCTGCTGAGGAAATAGCAGGTGAGCAGGTTACCTGATTTTGAGGCCGGTCAGAAAGCCCAAGATATGACGTCTAATTGAAGAAGGAATTATGGGGGTGAGATTGGGGTCCAGCAGGGAAGATAGATTATTGACGCCTTTTTGTAATAATAGCTGTTCTCCATTTGGCTGCCAAGTAAGTAGAGGCAAGGGCATTCCAGAATTGGTTGGTTGGACGGTCCATCTTGGTATTTGTGCATTTCTTTTTCTTCTGTCTCCCTGCTCATGCATTCAGCCAGCTGGGGAGCAGTAACAGTGTCTCCAATTTTTTTGAGTGCTTTGGAAGTACCCAAGGCACATATAGGCACAAACCCTTGTAACCTTAGAAGGATCATCACCCAGATCCTGGCCTCCGTATACCTATCAATAAAATGGGCACATCAGACTTCTCCGGCTTTGCACCACTGTACCATCCTCTGTGCCTCCTTGCCCTCGAGTAGCATCCCTGGGCAAAGAGAGAAGTTGTGCACAGATCTCCTTCATGGGGTGGAGAAGCGCTTCCCAAGCAGTCCAGGAGAATGTGGAGGAGAGTGGTGGCGAGGGAGACTGGATGGGGGGTGGGGATGGCCGTTTGTGGAAGTCTCTGGCAGGAACTCCGGTTAGCTGTGCTGCGGTGAGACCGTGACGTTTGTTCCGTGCACAACCTGCTGCCCAGGGAGGCTCGCTTCCTTGGCAGGACTGTTGGAGGTTTTCTAAGAGGGTTCTCTGGGTAAAGCAGAAATCACAGGCTACCTCTTTTAACACCAGGGCCTTTTTCTCTTCCTTTAGGTCCCAGCACAGGTGTGAGAGCGCTGTCTAGAATGCTCCCCTTCCTGACTTGGCTTCTTTCGAGAGCCCTGCATGGTAGCTCTGGGCGTCCGACTTCGGCAGGGGAGCTGTGCTTGGAACAAGGACATGTTCCCTTCTCCCATGCCCCACTTTGCAGGGGTGCCATGATTCTGTGGAGGAAATTTAGGGTTCTCACAAGGTCTGGATATCATCTGTAATAGAATTATTTTCAAATGGGACCTTGCTATTGTCTGGAGTCTTCTTGCTGTCCCGTGAGGAGTGACATTTCTGTGGTCATCAGCCAATTCCATTTCTTCCATGAACTGCCTTCGCAGGCCTTTGTCCAGATTTCAAGTGGGGGGTGTTTGCCATTTCCTCCTGAGCTGCAGACACTTGTAAAAATAAGAAAGGTGAGGTTATTAACCCCTTGGCAACCACACAGGCCCTGGGAGTGTTTGGCTTCCAGGGGGCCTTGCAGTGGGACTGACCAGGACCAGGCGAGGCAGGAGTGCGGACGGCCCAACAGTGCATGGTGACCACACAGTCACTGTGGTCACAGAAGAGGGGACAGCGCAGGAACCTCTACGGAGGGCTTGCTCTGTGTTGGGCGCGGCTGCAGGCCCCTGGCATAAAGGACCTCACTATTGCTCTCCATCCCAGACCCATCAATGAGGAAATACCACCTTGCAGCTCCTGGGCTTCCTGTTCGTTGGGTTAAGACACATTTCACCTCTGGTGGCAGCCACCATTTTTCATTTGTCACATGGCATCCCAGAAAAGAGGCCCCTGGGGGACCCCAAAGAGTAACACTAGCCGCCCCTGCTGTGGACCAGTGTCCCTTCTAGATGCCATTTGCTGCTCATGGAGCTCCTACCCCCACACTAAGAATGCCCTGGGCTTCTGGAAAGCTTCCCCCGAGAAAAGACCTCTTGTCCAGGTCCCTTGTTGTCATGATCGTGACAATAAAGTGCAGCCTGTCCAGGGCAGGGTGGACCGACCCCATGCCGATGGCCCCAGACCAGCCCATTGATGGCATTTCCTCCCTCGTCAGAAGAGAAACGTTAATTGCTTCATTTTTAATGTTTCCCCGGTGTTCAGCATCGGTGAAGTTCAACTCCAGCCGTTCTCTGTGATTGGTGATGGTTCAGGATCAGGGCTTGGCTGGGACGCCTCTTCCTGTCAGGTGGGCCACAGAAGCATAAATCAGGAGGCAGGAGGAGAGTCTGAGGGCAGCGATGAGCCCTGCAGCCCGCTCATGTTGTAGATGCGAAGCTGTGACTCAGAGAGGGGCCGCGCACCCGAGGGCACACGGCTGGCCCTCTGGGCTGGGCTGGGGGTTGGTTCCAGGGTGGGATGGAGAGCAGCCTGTGGGAGGGGTTGCAGACCTACTGGTGTAGGTGTGGGGGGCAGCCAGTTTTCTGGGACGCACAGGCCCGCTGCTATTCCAGGCCCAAGGAACCCTGTTCCCTGGAGGGCACTGTCAGAGGGAGAGGGCATTCTGTTCTGCAAGGACCTGGATTTCAGAGTGACGTGATCTGGGGTTGGGAGGGAGAAATCAGCCAGGATTCAGAGTGTATGAGGCTTCAGAGGCAGTGTCATGCTGACAACAGACCCGTCCCCAAGCCCTCCCCTCCCCCGCTCCTCCCCCCTTTGCTGGGCACTCAGAGACAGCAGGACAAGGTGTGATAGCTACCCTCAAAGCTGCTAGTTCCCTGACCCTTTGTGAGTAAATAGCCCTCGAACGTTATCATGATCTCTGGGCTGATGTTCCGGCTCCGTCTGCCCTTTCTGATGGTGAGGTCAGGAAGGGTAGGCTACTTCCAATTCTTTTCTCTGCAGAGCCCAGCACAGTGCCTGGCACACAGGGGATGGTCAGGAAATGCAGGGGGAATGAACGAACGAATGTCTCTGTGGGCAAGTGCAAAAGTGCCGAAGGGAGCACAGGCGTCAGAAAAGGAGTGTGGGGTTTGCGAAGGGCAGGTGCGGGGTGGCGGGGGGGGGCGTGGGGGGGGGCAGGGGACGAATCAGAATTCACCCAGCCAGAATTTGTACGTTCGTATTGCATGCAAAGCATTGGGTTTGGGTTAGATACAGGTCCACGGAGGTCCCAGCCGGAGACAGGGACCCAGGTTATCCATCATGAGATGGATTGGGATTCACCCTTCATGGGGGGGCGGGTGTAAAGTGTGGGGGACTGGGAGAGGTACGTGGATAGGGTGACACTTGAGATCGGGCACTATCAGGCCAACCCCTCACCGGGTTTGTGTCTTGGGGACTGGGAGAGGTACGTGGATAGGGTGACACTTGAGATCAGGCACTATCAGGCCAACCCCTCACCGGGTTTGTGTCTTGAGGAGCAGAGAGCAGGGTCCGTCCCCACGGTGCAGGTGTGGGCTGTGGTCTGTCTTCCTCCCCGGCCGTCGCCTCTCTTCTCTCAGCCTGCACCCTTTCTGGATTGCTCCGTTCCTTGTTCCTTCACTTCCTCGTTCAATCATTTATCCGTGGGCTTGCTCCTTCCTGCACGCATTCAGCAGATATTAACTGAGTGCCTCCTCTGGGCCTGGCTCAGTGCCCCTGCTGGAGGCACCCAGAGAAGCGGTGCTCATGGCCTTCCCCCACAGGGAGCTTCTGGACCCGCATACAGAGAAACCCAGCCCAGGATGAAAGCCATTGTGAGGGGCAGGACAGACAGACAGGAGAGCTCCTGCCCTCCCCTTGGGTATCTTGGATGGCTTCCTGGTTGAGGGGGCATTTAATCTTCACCAGATGATGGAGCATAGGGATCAAGGGGTTGGGGGTGTGGGTTGCAGGGAGAGTGCTCCAGACAGAGACAGCGACGTGCACCAAAGCCAAGTTCCCTCATCAGCTCCCCAAGAATAGAGGGTCCTCTTCTCAAATACTCATAGGCTTAAATAAGATAGGGCACAGGGTGCTGCTCCCTCCTTAAGCATGTGTGAGCTGGGGAGTCTGTCTTTGCTCTCTCTTCTCTCCTAATAGTGGTCAGAAATCCGTGTCTGTCCCTGGAGTCCGTCTCTGTGGGATAGCAACACCCACTGCTGGCAAAGCCGCTCCCAGCAGCCCCCTGTGAGGGCATTTGGCCAATGTGCTGCCCTTCCCCATGGCAGATGTTCCCGCTGCTTCGGTCAGGGACTGGTGGGCTGGTCTTCCCTCCCCTCCCGAGAGTCTGGCCCAGCAGAGGCCAGGCGAGGCCAGTCTGGTGACCTGCCCAGGACCCGGAGATGCTGAACTGGGGACCCCAAGAGCCAAAAAGGACCAAAGTCCCAGCCTGGCCTGGAGAGGCCCCATCGGTTGGCCTGAGCCCGAGAACTGCGGGCTGCAGGGGTTCCACTCGTGGGCCTCGATTCTGTGCTCAGTTAATGATTGTGTGTACTCAGGAGACGATGTGTGTCTGAGCTGCTGTCTTCGACAGGTGCCCCTGTGAACGAATCTCCCTGGGCCGACTTCTATGAATATTTCACAATCAGGCCCTCTTTGATCACTCTTGCATATGTGCATTCTACATTATATTTAGTTTTGCTCCGAATCAAATCTGAGGCTTCTGTGGAGTGAAAATCAAGTGTTCGACACGATATCCTCGTCCAGAAGTGCTCAAATGTAAATGGCTCTAATCGGGGTGAAAGGTGGGGACGGGGAGCTGGGCCCCGCACCCCATTGTTGCTGCTGCTCTCCGGGAGGGAGGCGCTGCGGGGAGTCCTGGGGGTGCCGGGCCCCCGGTTTTGTTCTAGGGCAGCGGTTGTGTGCTGAGGCTGAGCAGGGAGCCAGGGCGGGTTAATAGGGGATTAAATATCTAACTTCCTGCCATGACCAAGTCTGGTTAAAAAGAGAGAGAGAAAGGCAGCGGGAGAAAGAATCAATACACTTCATGACAACTGCTGGTATCTTTTTCAGGTTTGTGATATTTTAAAGGTAGGTCATTCATTAAAAGCACGCACGCGCGCACGCGCGGGGGTGGGTGTGTGTGTGTGTGTGTGTGTGTGTGGACAGTTTGTTGCTTTCCCTGATGAGGTGGACACAGTTCAGATAAATCAATTACAACAAATTAGGGGGCCATTTCCTTCCCAAATCATCGCATCTGGGAGACAGGGACGTACCACTTGGTGGCCTGCATTCTGGGGGGAGAGCCCTGGGGCTTTGCTCACAAAAGGCCGGGCATTCTTAAGAGGCTTCCGGCTACCTCCCTTCCCTGCCTTCTGATCCTCAGAGGCTTAAAGGACCAGTTTTTCATGGGACTATTGCCCCAGGTGCTACAGACAGGGGCTCCTAGGATCCTTGGTGTCCCAAAGCTCCAGCCGAGGAAAAGAAATGCCGTGACCTCCTTATTGGTGCGCTTCCAAGTGCATTATGAATGTGTCCTAACGGTTCTAGAGAGACTGCATGACAACTTTGGGGACAGAGTCTCACCTCCAGCCTGGGGCAATTCCAGGAAGGCTTCCCGGAATAAGCGACCCCAGAATGGCGCATGAAGGACAAATCTGGGTGTCCGCATTTGGAGAGGTGGGGGTGAGCTGCCAGGAGATAGGGGGAGCAGTCCTTCTTTCACTTATTTTTTTTTGCTGTTACAAAGAAGAGAGGGGCTCAATGTCTGCTTCCAAACTCTGAGCGGTCTTTCCTCTTGGGCGCAGGGAGCACTCCCTCGCCACAGCGAGAACTTTAGCCTTCAGATGTTGGGGTTGTGTTCGGGAGTTTATTTTCACCCTCTGTTTTCCTTCATCTCCTCTGACCCAAAGTAGTAGGAAACTACTAGTGTGTCACAATGGCGGTAGAGCATGTGTTCTCTAACAACTCTCACAGAAGCTTCCTGAACCCCCCATTATGCCGCAAATATGAATTCCATGGACTGATGTTCAGGTGTGCCCCTGGCCCGCCATGTCCACCCTATCTCCTATCATCCCCTAGAACATTCCATGCTTAGGTCCCCATTTTGCACATTCTCTTCCCTCTGTCCTCCATGCCCTTCCATCTTTCTGTGTCGAGTGACCTCCTCCAAGCTCAGGCAAGGACTGACCTCTTCCTGGTTGTTCTCCTCACAGGTGTCCCTTCCCTGGTCCCCGCTGCACCCTCCCGCCTGCACCCAGTCCCACGGCATGTTGTAGATGTCCCCCTCTAGCACCTGCCCCGAGTCTGTGCTCCTCGTGGGGGTAACTCTCTCCCCTTCCCTGAGTCAGCTTTCCAAGGCAAGAATCTGGTCTTGCTGGTGGCTGGTCCGCTTCTTGTCACATGCAGGCATTGACAAATGTCACTGAATGATCTAAGTCCCACTTCACGCTGCACCAGTGAAGTCGGCAGTAAGTGAGGTTTTCATCACTGCGTTTACAGGCTTTGATTGTGCCTTGGTTGTGTCCTTCTCCTCCCAGGATTTATTCTAGCCCCAGATAAAAGGTCTTTTCAGCTCCAGAAGCCTGGGCTGAAGATGTGGCCAGCACATGAGAAAGATCCTTGGACAGGCACAATCTTCTACAATTTAAGCTCCATGTTTTCTCTCCCATAATCCCATTCGCCTTCTCCAAACCTTGTCAAGTGTGCAGGACAGCTAACATCAGCTCATTTTAGAGACAGTGAAGTTGGGACTCAGACAGGTAGCCACGGTCCACTACCTGTGGAAGAGCTTGTGCAACTGGATGCATGTTCATGGCCCTTTAGGTGCCATTCTCTTTCCGGTCTGGCTGGGGAATAACCCATCTGTCCCAGGACAGGAGAACGTGGAATAAGAAATAGATCCACCTTATGGACACTAAGACAATAAGATCAGATAAAGAAATTCTTGTGACACCCTCCCCAGCAGGTGAACAACAGACTCTTCCCATTTCTGGATCTGTGGTGCCTTCGTGTACCCCACCCCCACCCATGCTAGCACCCTGGGTGATTTTCTCTGGAGTATACTGCACGTTTCCATTTCCTAGCACACGTGTTTGTGAGGGCTCTGGCTGCTTGGCCTCCTTTAAGCTTTTCCTGAACTGTGTGGCTTCCTGTTTCTACACAGTTTGCCAATGAGGGGGCTGGCATCTGTCAGCATTCAGGTCAGCACGACTAATGTGGTATGGACATGGGAAGCCAGCCTGCCCACCAACATGTCTTCTTTGGGCTCTGGAGTCAGACTCTCCAGTCATGTGGCCTTGTTGGCTTTAAATTTCCTGAGCCTCTTTTCCTGAGTTTCCTCTTTTTTAGTATGGGGGTAGTTGAATACCTAGCATTCAAAGGTTGTACATGGTTAAATGCGATAATCATGTGAAGTTTGTAGCACAGTGTTGTGCTGGCACGTGGTATTGTGATGTGGAGGAGGAGGAGGACACTGTTGCTGATGTGGACGGTAGTAATGGTGATGATGGCTACAGTAAACAGGATGACAGTAGTGATGATGGTGATGGTGAAGATGATGAAGGTAACAATGGGGTGTTGGTGATGTGATAGCTGTCATAAAGGTGATGACAGTGGTGACAATGATGAAGGTGATGATGATGAAGATGATGGTGATGATGAAGGTGATGAAGAGGACAATGGTGATGATGGGGTGATGGTGAAGGTGATGATGATGATGATGGGGTAGCTATGATGAAGATGATGGAGACAGTAGAGGTGGTGAAAGCAATGATTATGGTGACAGTGGTGACAGTGTGACAGTGGTGGTGATGAAGGCAATGGCAATGGTGATGATGGTGATGGTAATGTGATGACAGTTGGGCAATGTGGTGGTGGTGATGGTGATGATGATGGTGATGTGATATCTATGACAAAGAAGATGATGATGGGGACAATGATGGTGGTGATGATGATAGTGTTGATGGTGATGGTGAAGCTGATGACAGTGGAGACAGTGGTGGTGGTGGTGAAGGTGATAATGATGGTGATGGTGATGACAGTGGTCATGGTGATGGTAAAGATGATGATGGTGAAGGTGATGACAGTGGTGGTGAAGGTGATGATGTTGATGGTCATGGTCATGGTGATGCCAGTTGTGACAATGTGGTGGAGGTGATGGTGATGGATGATGGTGATGGTGATGACAGTAGTGGCAGTGGTGGTGGTGAAGGTGATGATGATGTGATAACTATGATGAAGATGATGATGATGATGGTGAAGGTGATGGAAATGACAATCGTGATGATGGTGGTGATGGTGAAAGTGATGATGATGATGTGATAGCTATGATTAAGAAGATGCTGATGGGAACAGTGGTGGCGAAGGTGATGATGATGGATGGGTGGCTGTGGTGAAGGTGATGACACTGGTGACAGTGGTGGTAAAGGTGATGATGATGATGGTTCTGCCTAACACATAGGGTGGTTGTGAAGATTCCATCCCAGTATCTGTTTGCCTGTGGGACAGAGAGTGGGCCAGGAACTCAGACTGGAAGTCTTCTATACCATGAAAAGATGACCAGGGGTACACTTTGTGAGTATTTTCCTTTCCTGTCTGTTATGCTCACGGTCTGCCTTCAATTCTGGCTATAGTTTCAACCCAGTCTGCAAAAGCCAGCATGCATTCAACCTTGAGAATTTTGAAATCATCTGAAGTCTTCCAAGAGAGGATACTTTTGTTTTTTTTCGTCTTCTAAGTCCTCCAACTCCCATTCCCCAGTGCGGAAGCTGTTGGGGACTCTATGGGACCATACATGAAGCTGGTCCGGCAGGGTCCCACTCCCCATCCAAGGCTGCTAAGGCCCTGAATTTGACCCCCATTCCATGCACAAGGAGAAGTTGGTGAGTTCAACCATAATCTCCAGCTCTGCTCTTCTGGTCACACAATCACCATTCTCCACGGCCCTATTTGAATATCATCTTTTCATTAATAAATTCAGCAAGGATTTAACTGTTTCTGGCCCTGTCTTGTAGCATGGTCTACACATCAGTCAAAACAGAACAGGTCACCCGAACTGCCCTCCTGTTTATCTATTAATCATCTGGCAAATAAACCACTCAGTATCCTGCCCACCTCAGTAATGTTTGTGATGTAATTTGTTTGGATGCCCAAATGTCACCAGCGTTGATTGTAAGAGATGAAAAAATGTACTTGCTCAGCATAGCAAGCTCTAGGCCAAAATGTAAGCATGAAATCTCTGGTTTATTTTTGTAATAATGTTTACAGCTGTTTAATGACCCTGAAAAGGTTCAGTAGTCTGGTGTTCTGTATTTCAGAACAGGAGTGTATTATGCTTATAACAACCTTGGTTAAACAGTTTGAGCTACAACAATTGGAAAATAGGATTTAATAAGAAGCCATTGTATTCTAGGTGAAGTTGTCTTAATTACTGCTTACCCAAAGTGTAAGAAAGCAAGATGGGTTGTGGGGAAGGGTGGAGGGTCACTTAAGTCTGAAGAGAGGGGGTCCACCTACTACCAGAACAGCGTGTCACGAGCCCTACGGTGGCGTCTGGATCCCTCTCTGGGAACCCACATTCCTCCTCTGCCCGGCAGTGGGGAGCGGTAGGACTCGTACTTTTTCCAAGGCAGCGCTTTTACCCACATTGATAAAAAAGGGAATATTTAGTTGTGCTTGGCTAGACAACAATATTTGATTTTTAAAAACCCAGTTGAAATGGTTATTTTGAAAGTCATTTCATTTCCCAACTATTCTTTTTCATGGTATAAGGATAAAACTCGTTCATGCAACTTACTGGCAAGATCTATATTTTTTGGACTATTCATAAGATTACTTTCTTTTTTCTGTGCTAGCAAAATGAAACTGTGTTTTTGTGTAAAATTTATTTAGACTCGTAGCAGCTGGCATTTCTGGTGTCCTGATAGTTTTAAATTTCATTTTGAGTGAAAGATACAATTAGGTTCTCTATTGGAAGAGTTAAGTGAAAACTTTTGTCATTGATATCACAGGAAATAGTTTTGAAGGCAGAAATACAAAATCAAAATAACCATTAGCACCATCAAAGGCAGCTGAATGGCTCACTGTACCTGCAATGATGGGAATGATGAGAGAGAATGTATTTTGATAATCTGTGCACCCAATGGTGGATTCCCTGGGCTGAGAATACGCTGGTATGAAATGCGAAGTTGCCCAGCTCGTGGAGAAAACCTCTAGCCTTCTGAAGCTTTCAACGCGGGCCCTGCCCATGCTCAGACGTAGGGCCCAGGCATTTCCACAGGGTGGTGAGGAAAATACCATAGTGGCTGGGACTCACGCCCATGCCTGGTTCTTTGTCAATATTGACAGTCACCTTGAGGACCAGTGGTGCCCCACCATGACCCTGGGGAGCAGGCAAGATCAGGACGGGGGTGGAATGTTGAAGTGTTCCCATGGTGGGGGTGGGGGTTGGTGTACCCGATTCAGCCATTTACAGTGGCCTCCAACTATCCAGACTTGGCTGCCTTTCTTTCCCCAGTTAGGTAAATTACCTACGCATTGGTTCCTTTCATGAGTCAACCAAGGTGTACTGATCTTCCCATCATGCTTTGGGCTGGAGCCCTGAGCTGAAAGGCCAGGGGCCAGCTGTTCTCAGAGTTTGGGGATTTGTTTACTTGTTTTTAATTGTACCAAGGGTTTTCCTACCAGGGAGGGAGGGTCCAAGGAGTTACTGTATAGGTTCCTCAGAAGGAATTGGCCTTAAGCCCAGGATGATGGCCAGCCCTCTCCTAGGTCCTGGTTTCCTTGTGTGGGTCCCTCAGGTTCTGGGTGTTGGGATAATGAGGCCAGAGCCCAGGCCAGGGAGAGAAGGATAGGTTGGGCACATGGGAGTAAGTGCTCCCTGGAACTGTGAGCAAGGAAGGGGGGGGGATGTAGGGGTGTGCTGCATGTGGATTTCATCTATTCAAGCTATCAGGAGAGAGGAAGTGTCTTGTGCCAGGAGGCCCGGCCTGAGACACTGACAGCCATTCGCTGCAGGGCCTGGGAGGGAACAGTGTGGTCCCAAAGGGAAGGCAACTCTCCCTATGCTTGCTCCCTGAGGTCTGGGGGGAAAGGACTAATGCTTCCTTCCATCAGAATGGTGAGCCCCCACAGAGAAACTCACCTCCCTGGCCCCATGAGCTCTTAGGGCTGTGGTGAGATCCAATCCCTTAACAGTGGGATTGATGATCCCTGAGTTTCCCAGGGTGTGCATTTGTGTAAGTTTCTAGAGCACTGCTACTTAGGGAATCCCTGCCTTTCCCCCAACAAGGACATACTTGTGCACACACATATACACATGTACATGCGTGTGCACACACACACACACACACACACACACACACACACACACTTATGTGCCAAAGCTGTCGTGGTTACTCCTTTGTCTAAACTGTGTGTTCAGCCTCTCTGAGCCTTTTCATTGCTTCCTGTTATATTGGTGGCCTTGGCTGTACTGGCCCCTTGGACCCCAGAGGCCCTCGACGGCAGGTACATAGAAGGGCCCTGGCAAGTATTTACTAAAAGACTGACATAAGGGGTAAATGAATCCCGGATGGGTGAAGTGTCAAGGCTGGAGAAATTGGGGCCGACCCAGGTTTTGTGAGTCCCAGGCCGGGCCTGGGGCCAGCTCATCCCGCCTGGGCTGCTTTGGCCCAGGGACAGCACACCAATTACCCCGCGCTCTTTCCAAGAACTCACTCTCCCCTTTCTTGCTCTGAGTCTGGCGACTGGCATTGATTACGACTGACCCATCGCAGTGCCTGCACCTGCTCACAGAATCATGGGGTGCTGGGTCTGACCAAACATTTGAGGGTAATTGTCTGGCCAGGCCATTCTTCAGGGTGGGGTTCTGTGTGGACTTCACCTGGGTTCACTCCAGGGCCAAGGGCTGTAATTCTCAGAGCATCTCCTTGGGAGCCGGCCAGCTCTGCCAAAATTTTGAGTTCTCCCGTGGGCCCCCCCCCCAATGAGTGGTCAAGTTCTCAGGGGGGATCGCTGCTCAGTGGAGGTCCAGGCCTGGGATGGTCACTGTGAGCATATATAATAGAAAGAGCTAGTGGTGGGGTTCTCCCTTAGTGGTTTTAGAACCCCTAGGTTCTAAGTCAGCCAGAGACCCTTCCAAATCTGACATTCTGAAAGTGAATGTTCACGGATGTGCAAAAGCTGAGTTTGGGTCACATGAGGTTGGGAGGAGAGTGTTTTTCCTACAGGGCTAGCTTTTTTTTAATGGGCTGTATTTATAGGGTATCTTCCTTCATTCATCCTTTTGGCCAGAAAATGCTGAACTTACAGTGGGCTAGCTCTGTCCTGGGCCTGGAGGCTGCCACTGTGATCTTGCCCTCATGGAAAAGAAGCACATTTGTAAAAGGTCAATGACAAAACTTTGCCCTAGTGATAAGTGTTGTAAAGAAGGAAATAAAGTGATGGGTAAAGAGAGGCTGGGGGTGGGCAGCCTCCGGCAAGGGAAGCATGGTGGTTTTTGTGAGGAGGGGTTATGTGAGCTGAGACCTTGTTGAGGGAACGAGGAGCCAACTGTACCTTTGCACATTCTAGAACATTCTTCTTCCTAACAGCTGAGGCTTCAGCATGGCACCTGAAGACCAGTTCCTTAAAAAAGCTTTCTTGACTGGAAAAAAAAAAAAAATTGACAGAATAAAAAAATTCTATATCCAAACCTAACTTACAAATTCCCCATGTTCATTATTTAACAAATTGAGTTGATACTTACCCAGCACAAATGGGGGTGGGGGATGGTCTTCAACTTGACGCCCCTCATCCAGCCTGATTTGTAGTCTCGCCGTATTGCACATTCAGCCTCCTCTCCCTCCTGCTGAATTGGCGTCAGCTCATCAGCAGCAACCTGAAAATAGCCTGTCTTTCTGGATTCATGTCTTCAGAGAAGGCCAACTGGGCAGCCATTGGACGTGGGCCAGCCATGTTGGCTTTGGACTTTCCAAACTTCCCCAGAGCTGTTGGGTGGAATTCTGAGCACTCCCAAGTGGCTTCAGGGTCATGATCCATGTTTGCTTGGGAGAGGAGCCAGCACAGCTGGATGGAGCTTGAAGGTGGAGAAGGAGCTCCAGACAGGGCCCTGGGGGCTGTGAGCATCCCTGCATGGGGTCTTGCAGGCTCCAGTCCTGCCCTAGCAACTTCTACACACTGGGCCTGCGCCTTCCTCCTGCTCAGTGGGTGCCATGAGCCCTGGGGCTGGCCACTCTTGTCCACCATGGTGTCCTAAGCACCAGGGACAGGGCCTGGCATACAGTGGGAACTCAGCAATTTTGATGAATGAATGCAAGAATCTCCATGACAAAGTACTCCTTTCTGACCAGTCTCCAAAATGGACTTTTTTTTTTTTTTAATTTGCATATAGACCGCCATCAGAAACAAGAAGGAAAGATGGCGAATTAGAAGCCTTCTTCTACTGCAAGTGACCATGTGCCTGTATGTGCATACGAGTGTATGCAGGGGTCCATGTCATCATTCATGGACGTCGCTAGCCCTGCACTGTGGCTGCAGTGTTCCTCTCTCCTGCAAATAAACATTCATGTCTTTTTCTTCCCTCCCTTGCAAGATGGACTCACAGCCCCTGTCCTCTTGCCAAGGAAGCCAGGTCTCCCATTGGAGACCCTCCATGCCAGGCACAGTCTGCCTGGCAGGAGTCCCGGTAGGTAGCAGATACACCCCCACCCCCCAGGGCTGAATGCGCTTCCTGCACAGTTGAGCTCTGTCCCCACCGGTCCCCAGAGGGAACTGCTTGGCCCAGGAATCAGTCCTGGCTGGGGTTAAGCGCTGCTCCTAGACCACCTGGCTAGCCAACACATGTAAACATCGGGATGTGCAAAAAACGGTTCCAATGGCAGGAAGCGAATTTGGACTCCTTCAGGTGGGAGACAGACCTGGAAAGAGAAGGACCCAGGCATGGGTTCATTGCCTTTCAAAGCTGAGCTCCTAGCAAGCTGTGATGGGGAGTGGGGCATGCGTTCCACATTCCTTCCACCCCGCCCCCGAGCAGTGTGGCCTTCGCAGGTTTGCACAGGCTTGAAGGGGGGGGGGCAGCAGAGAGGAGCATTAAAAGCAATTATGCAGACCAGCTTTGAGTGTTAGTGTTTAACAAACAGCTTTGAGTTCTAATTTTCTGCAAAACACATACCGCAGGTACAATTTGTACTCATTACTGTATGTTGGGAAAGTTATTAAAAACACTCAAACTTGGTTGAGACTTCCTATGGCATCATCCCTGGATTTTAATTGGTTTTTATCTAGTTCTATAAAGGATCTCTTTAAACCCAATCAAAGTCCCTGCCTGCGATATCATGCCAGTGGAAAGACAGGGAGAGCCCATTAAATGGTGTGAGTCTTTCCCCCTACCCCAAAATGAACAGCCTGGACGATCCACAAAGATTCCGTCACCAGATAATTTATACTTCTTTTGATGGGCACAGTTACCAAATGACAAAATAACAGTGTTTCGTAACATAAGGGTTAAATCTTAATCTCTGAGGTTTGCAAAGCCGCTACTCGCAGTCTCCTTAAAATTTAATATACCTCGTTAATGCTTCCTTGCAAACACTGAAGGATTTTTATGATTATAATCATGTGTTACAGCACCTAGTACTGTTTCTAAGCAGCATACTAATCAGCTTAATGAGATATTACTGCACTTTTTGTTGACTAAAGCAAAATCCCTTTTATTGTTCTAAAGCCTGTCCTTTACTTTATTTTTTCCCAAAACATTATCTTGTTTTATTATGTACCAGTAAATATCATGCCATTGGGTTTTTTTGGGGGGGTGGTGGTGGGAAGGAACCAAATCATAAAATAATCTCTTTCATCTCGGATTGGGGAATGTATTGAACATAGTCACCGGAAACAAAAGTTCCGCGTGTGTCTCCGGTCTTGAAGGGAAAGTCATTCTGCTCTAAGGCAAACTCTGAATGGAACCAACAGGTGCAGGTGCTACAAGAGGGACAGGAGGAAAAGTTTGACACGTAGACCCTCGATTTGTTATTAGGTGTTGAACGTGGTAAAACATTAATAATTTAAGTGTGAATGAATAATTGCAGTCGGTAAATAGAAAATACAAGGAAGACAATCTATCGCCAAAACAAATTGGAGGAGCAATGCCATATTGCATAATTGGCATTTAATAATTCATCTTTTTATTATTGTTTTTGACTATAATTCCTTAGCATTATTACGTGTAGGTAAGGCATGAAATGCAAATTCCTCCCCAGCTGAGGCCGTGCATCCGCTGCGCCCCCAGTACCTGGCACCCATCTGAACTCTCGCTTTATTTTCAGGGATGGAAGAAGCCAGTCTGTGCCTTGGAGTGTCCTCGGCGGCCCCGGAAGCTGAGCCCCACCTGAGCGGCCCTGTCCTCAACGGCCAGTATGCCATGAGTCAGAAGTTGCACCAGATCACCTCCCAGCTCAGCCATGCCTTCCCCGAGCTGCATCCCCGGCCCAACCCGGAAGAGAAGACCCCCGCGCCCCTCGACGAGAAGGCGCACGTGCCCCTGAGCGGCCAGCCCATGGGCAGTCAGATGGCGCTCCTGGCCAACCAGCTGGGCCGGGACGTCGACACCAGCCTCAACGGGCGGGTGGACCTGCAGCAGTTCCTCAACGGGCAGAACCTGGGCATCATGTCCCAGATGAGCGACATCGAGGACGACGCCCGCAAAAACCGCAAGTACCCGTGCCCGCTGTGCGGCAAGCGTTTCCGCTTCAACAGCATCCTCTCCCTGCACATGCGCACTCACACCGGCGAGAAGCCCTTCAAGTGTCCCTACTGCGACCACCGGGCGGCGCAGAAGGGCAACCTCAAGATCCACCTGAGGACCCACAAGCTGGGCAACCTGGGGAAGGGGCGCGGGCGGGTGCGCGAGGAGAACCGCCTGCTGCACGAGCTGGAGGAGCGGGCCATCCTGCGGGACAAGCAGATGAAGAGCAGCCTGCTGCAGCCGCGGCCGGACCTGAAGCCGCTGCCGCACGCGCAGCCCGCCCCGCTGGCCACCTGCAACCTGGCCCTGCCCGCCAACCACAGCGTGCCCGACGCGGCCAACCCGGTGCCCTCACCCAAGCCGGCCAGCGTGCAGGAGGACCCCGTGGTCCCGGCCGCCGGCTTCCGCTGCACCTTCTGCAAGGGCAAGTTCAAGAAGCGCGAGGAGCTGGACCGCCACATCCGCATCCTGCACAAGCCCTACAAGTGCACGCTGTGCGACTTCGCCGCCTCGCAGGAGGAGGAGCTCATCAGCCACGTGGAGAAGGCCCACATCACCGCCGAGTCGGCGCAGGGCCAGGGCCCCAACGGCGGCGGGGAGCAGGCGGCCAACGAGTTCCGCTGCGAGGTGTGCGGCCAGGTGTTCAGCCAGGCCTGGTTCCTCAAGGGCCACATGCGGAAGCACAAAGACTCCTTCGAGCACTGCTGTCAGATCTGCGGCCGCCGCTTCAAAGAGCCCTGGTTCCTCAAGAACCACATGAAGGTCCACCTCAACAAGCTGTCTGTGAAGAGCAAGTCCCCCAGCGACCCGGAGGTGCCCGTGCCCATGGGTGGCATGTCCCAGGAGGCCCACGCCAACCTGTACTCCAGGTACCTGTCCTGCCTTCAGAGTGGCTTCATGGCCCCGGACAAGGCCAGCCTGAGCGAGCCGGGCCAGCTCTATGGCAAAGGGGAGCTGCCCATGAAGGAGCGGGAGGTCCTGGGCAAGCTGCTGTCGCCCATCTCTGGCATGGCCCACGGGGTCCCCGAGGGCGACAAGCACTCCCTCCTGGGGTGCCTCAACCTTGTGCCACCACTCAAGTCCAGCTGCATCGAGCGGCTGCAGGCGGCTGCCAAAGCGGCCGAGATGGACCCGGTGAACAGCTACCAGGCTTGGCAGCTCATGGCCAGGGGCATGGCCATGGAACATGGTTTCTTGTCTAAAGATCATCAGCTACAACGCAACCACGAAGACACTTTGGCAAACGCCGGAGTGATGTTCGATAAGGAGAAGCGGGAGTACGTGTTAGTGGGAGCAGATGGCTCCAAGCAGAAAATGCCTGCTGATTTGGTTCACAGCACTAAAGTGGGCAATCAGAGAGACCTGCCAAATAAGCTCGACCCTCTAGAAGGCAGTCGGGATTTTTTGTCGCACGGGCTGAACCAGGCACTCGACTATAACCTGCAGGGGCCCGGGAGCATGAAGGAGAAGCCCACGGAGTGCCCCGACTGCGGCCGGGTGTTCCGCACCTACCATCAGGTGGTCGTGCACTCCCGCGTCCACAAGCGGGACCGCAAGGGCGACGAGGACGGGCTGCACGTGGGTCTGGACGAGCGGCGCGGCTCAGGCAGTGACCAGGAGTCCCAGTCCGTGAGCCGCTCCACCACGCCGGGCTCCTCCAACGTCACCGAGGAGAGCGGGGCCGGCGGCGGGCTCTCCCAGACGGGGAGTGCCCAGGAGGACAGCCCGCACCCCTCCTCGCCGTCCTCTTCAGGTAGGCTGCCAGGGAAGATGGGGGACGAGCGGCTGGTGCCGGGGGCCCACCCCGGCTGGGGGTCCTGGCTGCACGCAGGCCTCGGGGAGGGGAAGGGCCTTCGCTGCTCTTCCAAGCCAGTCCTGAGCTCCCTGTGGCTTGCTGGCCTCTGCGGACCTTGCCTTTCTGCCCTGCCTCAAGGGCAGGCTAGCATTTCGAGTCATTGGTCTTCCCTTGAACACTGGTTGCCCAGAAGGAGAGCTGGTCCTCCTGTGTGGTAGACATGGCCAGCTGGTACGCTAGCCAACAGGCAGAGCCTGGCCTGCGCCAGCAGTGGGCTGCCCGGCCCTGTTTTTCTGCCCCACCCCCTACCCCCAATCCGTCATCACCTCGTCTCTGGAACCTGGGAGCTGGCGTCTTAGCTCCATCCACGGATGTGAAGGTGTAAGTTCATACCCTCACAGTCTTTCTCTCTGAGTGTGTTCCCACAGTTGTCTCACTCGGGCACCCCGATCTCCCTCCCCAGGCCAAACCTGTCTCCCATCCCCTTCCAAAATTCCAGCGTGGCTCACCTGTCAGGCCCCTGTAGCCTGAAGAACCACACCACTCACCTCTGATGGTTTGGAAAAACACAGAGGTTTGAAACACAGATGCACGACAGCGTGTCTTAAATTGTACTGTGTTACACGGGCGATACAGCTTTGGGGTCTAAAATAGCAAAGCAGAAAATCTGTCATCAAAATGTCTGTGAAACGCTGAAGCTTCCTGGCCCGGTTTGGGGGAAAGAAAAAAAAAAAAAAAGGCCCCCCAAACAACAACAACAAAAAAAGCCCACTAGCCTAAGACAGCTAAATTAAAATCGCTACCTAACAGCAGGTAAGCTTGTTGCCTGCCTCTGTATTTTCAAAGTCCCTTTCTAATGGATGGTAAATTGAAAGTTATATCTCTAGCCTTTTATAAAGAAAGCATCTCGCTAATACTGTAATCATTCTGCAGCCTAACAACAGAGGAAATCACGCCATAACAAATACCCTGTTACTAATGGCAACATTGATTTCTGCAATCAGCCATTAAGTCTAGAAAATGAAAGACAGTTTGAGGCACCTCAAGGCACCGCGTTGCCCACTGTTAAAGGCGTGGCGGCACACCGTCGAGGGTCGTTTTGGTGAAGTTTTTTTTCTTTCTTTTTCCTTTTTTCCCTTCTGGGTTCCGATAAATATTTCCGTATCGGGAGCATTTGGCTGCTGTAGTTAGTAAGTAGATGTCACTTGAGTTTTGCTGTCATTGTCACGCTTCAGCATCCCCCCCTCACCCCACCCCCTGTTCTAGCAGGACAAAATTAGTATTAAAATAAAGTGTGAGTCTGCGGGCTTGTTACAAACCAGTAAAGAATGGTTAACGCACATAAATCTGAGCTGCACATTCCAGAAATTCCGATAGCTCTTAATGCTGCTGTTTAAATACCCATGAAACACACTGTCTACTCCTGGAGTCCTGGGCTCCCTTGCGATTTATTTCCGGAGGGGCCCCCAGGCAAAGTCTGACCAGGACCTCGAGGCGCGCCGAGGGGTGAGGCCCCCAGCGCGCCGAGTGACTGCTGCACGGAATGTACAAGGTGCCAGGGAAGGGTGTGCGAGTTTCCCAGCCTGACAGCAGGAACTCCAGAAAAAAAACGGATATCTCATGCCGAGGCAGCCAAGTGCCAGGCGGGCCCCCATCAAGAGGGACGCTTTCCATCCTCCTAGGGAGAGGGCCCGCGTTCTGAGGAGCGTCGTCTCACTGTTTCTGGATCCGGGGCCTTTAAGGGGGCAGAAAGCAGAGGGCAGACTGGCTCCCCTAAGTTTTTGGAGTGATGTGGAGTTAACATTGACAGATTTTCATCCCTCTCCCAGACCTGCTGAAACGAAAAGGTCTCTGCAGAATATTCCGGCACCAAATGTTCGGCTTTATTAATGACGTGTTTACCATGTTTTTCCCACCTTCTGGCCAAGTGATAGCCTCGTGCTATTCTATCTCTGTAGTTTCCATATCTGTCCCTACTCGGTTGAAAAAACCCATTTTGCTTGAAAGAACCAACCGGGCTTACAACTCAAAGGAGAATTATTCTTGAGTTGTGGTTATCTTCTCACTTTTATTTCCCTCATTGAAGTATTTTACAATTGTGAATACCGATTCTTTCCTTTCTGGTTGACTTCTTTGTTTTCTTCATATTCAAATTAGACCCTTTCATAATTTTCCGACTAAGTAGGAAAATTGATGGCATACCAATAGGCAGGCCAAATCAGCCGCACGCCTGGGGCATTCAGGTTTTCCTGGGATTAGGACCCTTCACCAAATCTGGTTAGTCTTCCCTCTGATTTCTAACAAGTATGACTTGTACAAAGTGCGATTAAAATAAGCATTTACATAAAAATCTTGACACAATAGGCATTTTTCTTATTACCTGTTAGAGAGAAACCTGCAAGGTGAAGGGGGGAAAAAAAAATCTTTAAGCCCTTAAGTAAAGAAAGGAGTACTTATTAAGGCTTTTATTAAGAAATAACCGCAAAACACGGTTTTACAAATTTCTCAGACTGCATAACAATGTCGCAAAACTTAATTTGCATCACTTGATTCTTTTTTTGTTGAAAACTGGGTCAGTAGGGCCTGAGAAACTATTTTTTCAGATCTTAACCAGTGAATTCTTCTTTATAAATCGCTGCTCTTAACATGATAGTAGTTCTGAATTCATCATAAAAAACCTTTTTACAGAGAGCCTCTTAGAACAGATCTCCAGAAGAAGGCTTACAATGAGTGGCAGAGACGTCCTTTGTTATCTGATGTAATTCTTTGCAAAGGAGGATTGGGAACGGAGTGGCTGTTTAAAAATGTCTTGCTCAGACCGAGACGAAGAAGGGGTCAAGTTTGCAATCAAACAGTTACTGCCGAGATGGGCGACTGTCACTGGCTAGGCTAATGTGGGATGCAGCTGTTTGTTATGTGAGCAAAAGAATGTTTGAATCAGTGAACATGTGAAAGTGATTCCAGTGAACCAGAAAATGTGTTTGTTCTTTGGCTCTCCAGACTGCTGAGAACGGAGCTTAAGATCAACCGCGAAAACTAGGACCTTTGACAAATTGAGAAGTCATATTTTCTAACAGAAAATGGACAAAACCAGTCACATGGGTCACTTCCCCATCTTTCCCCTTTGTTTTATTTTTGTTGTTGTTGTTTGTTGTTTGTTGTCGATTTGACTTCCCGATAATTTTACACCATCGGAGATGCCATTTCTGCCTCCATGGACGACGCAAAGGGAAACTATTTGGAAAGCAGCAGCTTATAAATTTTACTCTTTTATGACATTTAGAAAGCGGGGTGGCTGTTTTGACGCTCCCTCATTTTCTGGCTCGCGTGCAAACGCTCCGATGGCATTAATCTCTGCATCTCTCCCCAAAACCTCGATGGAGACTGTGCTCAGATCGGAGCTTTACTCTGAGCCAGAAGACGATCAAAGTTCTGTTTCTTTAGGTTTTGCCTTGGAAATCACGCTCAGAATAATTAAAACCTAATGTACTAAGAAACGATACTGTTCATTATATCCAACAGGGTACTTACCTTCTGCATTCCCCATAATTTTGGAGAGGGGCTAATTGAAGTGTTGACGGTGGGAAGGGGGTAATTGAATGCGTTGACCCTCTGTTCATTAAATAAAGTCGGCTAAGTTACGTGATCAATGGAAAGCCAGGGAGAGATGCAAAGATGAAAACAGCGTTAACCCCTACTACTTCTGGTATAATATTTTGAGATGGTCAAGGCTTATTTGATCAGCTGGGCTGGAAGCCTTGTGGGGTCTTCTTTTGTTGCCTGAGCTGCATTCCTGAAATGCTGGGTCTCCAATCCTGCATACGTCCATTGACCAAGGCATCAAAGGCCTTTATCCTGGGCTCCCTTGCACTTACATTGGGCGTCTAGTGATATGATAGATTTTCTTTCTTTTCCACCTCCTTTTCTGATGTGGTTCCTCCTCCCTGCCCCCATCCGCGATAACCACTGCCTGCTCCACCAACAAATCTGGGCACCCCAAAGAAGGGGGGGGTGGAGAAAAAGAAAAAGAAAAAATTTAAGTCTGAGGATTAAGATCTTCATTTTTTTTTTTTTTTTGCTTGTGCATTCCAATTGTTCTTAAAATATTTGGCAATGTCAATTAGTAACTGAGCAGAGTTAGCTGATGAACACAATTTTCCAGTAGACTGAGCACCCTATTGTTGCCGAGCGAACAGCAGATTTCTGAGGTCATTATCATTCGCTGGTTGCTTGGCCCAGCTGCTTCCTGCTGCAAAAGCCAAACTTTATACTGGAGCTCGGGGATGGCGTGCAGCAACAGGGGGCTGGGAGGGGGAAGAGGGGAGCTGGCTGCAGAGCCGAAGACAGTCATTATCAGCAGAGGAAAGAGAAAGTAAAAGTTTCCAGGCAATTCCAGGAAAACTGCCCTATCAGGCTTCTTCCTCGGGTTCCTCGCCAAGCACCTTCAGCCTCCAGGCAGGGAATTCAAAGGACCAGGGACGCCCCGTGGGCATTGTGGCAACTAATCTCTTCGCTGAGCTTAGAACTTTGGAAAACAATAATCCCATTTACAAATTTACTTAAAAATTGTTAACCCAGTCTGAGGCATGTGAGTGATCCCTCCTAGATCGATGCCTTCATTTTTATTAAAAACAGAAAAAAGGAAGAAAAGAAAAATAAGTCCCTTTTCAAAGATGGAATGACTTTCTTGAAATTAGCAAACTTGAGGATGACAAACAGAGAACATTATGTCATTTTCCAGAGGGAACTTTGGAGCAGATAATAGTCTGAAATGCCTTGTAAAATCAAATTTAATGTGGAAGGCGCCCCCTGCCCTTTCCAGCTTCCTTTTTCTCCTGCTCCCCTCCCTCGCCCACCGCCTAATTTGGGAGCTGGTTCAGTGAGATGAAAAGCTGCACTTTTTTAAAGCTCAGCTGTTAAAACTGAGCGCCATATGCAGCCCTTCCATCCCCGATGTGGAAGCGTGTGCGGGCGGCCGCCGTGTTGGTGGAGATTTACGGAGGCTCGGCTGCCTGTGCCGAAGCTGTCCCCGGGCGGATGCTGGGGGCCCTTCCTGCGCGCGCAGTGGCCCCCTGCCTGGGTTAATACGCCAGCCAGACTTGGGCTGACTCCTGGCAGGTGTCGGAGGGGCCGGAGGTCAGAGGGCTGGAGGTCAGAGGGCCGGGTGGTCTCCCTCTGGTCCCTCAACTTTCCGCTGGGTCTGGGCACTGAGCAGGGACAGGGATTCAGACGATTCTCCTCCTGATCTATGTTTCCCCTTCACTGCGTGCACTTTGAGTATCTTGTGTCCGGGAGCAATGCTGTGGGGACACTCGGTCCCACTCTGGGGCTTTTCCTGCCTCTCTCACCGCCCCATGCACGGAGCTATAAATCCCACTTCCACAGGGCTGCCCGATGGCGCTGTCACTTAGCATTTCAGAAAGAGAGAAATTGCACTGGCTCTAAAAAATCTTCACATTGGGAGTGTGATATAAAAGATGTGTGACATAAAATCCCGGAAGCAAAGCCTCTTCAACGATCGGGTCGATTCCCAGGACGGACACCGTTTTGTGTGGGAGGATCTGACTCCTGGCCCCAGGGTCCCTCAGGGCTCTCCCCTGTTGGCAGCTCACCACCTCAACTTGCCCATCCTCATGATGGGCACCGCGGGCCCGGGCTCCCCACACGACCCGAGGACTCCACGGGGTGCTGCGTTTCCGCCCAGCGCTCCGAGAGGTCCAGGGTGCTCACTGGGCATCTCTTCTGTAACGCATGTTAACTCGAGGAACGTATGCGTTGATTTAATTCTAAATTTGATGGTAATAAGAAAAACAGATTCACCGAGGACAGGTTATAACAAGGCAAAGAACTAAGCAGGCGGCTTTCAAAATAGAGTGAAGCATTAGCCACGCGATTCCCATTGATTGGAACGGGAGGTTCCAGGCTTGGGTTCTGGCCACCACCTTGGATGTGTTGGGGCTGGGACGGGCAGTGTGACTTAGAGACGGCCACGCGTGGCCAGAAGCAGGCAGGGGGCATGAGATTCTAGGAGCCACCTTGCTTTCCATCTCAGCCATTTCCTGTGTCCACACTCCTTGGAGAGAAGATTCTGGAAGGGGGCCCTGATATCTCCGGAGGGTGGAGTCAGGGGCAAGCTTCAACAAGTCTCCCATTTTACTGGGTCTCAAGATGGCACTGGGCTCAAGAGGGAGACCACTGGGATGCGTGGAGCTCCTGAGAGGGAGGGCAGAGGGAATCCTGGGGAAACATCCGTGTTGGGAGCGCTCTGCTGAGTTCTGAGCCTGGGAGGTCAGAGCGGGAGTGAGCAGCTGACTCCTTTAACTGCCGGACTGCTTTGGGGCCTTGATGGTAGGGGTGGAGAAACACCTGCAGAGATCAGGAGATTGGATTTGTGCAGACATCCCAAATTCGTGATGACTGGGCTGGGACCTTTGCCATCTGCTCCCCTTGGGCTCGCTTATTGCCTTTCTGGGTTTGTCGCCTCCCTATGCCTCCCTGTCCTCAGTCAGCATCTGACGGCTCCCTGCACTTTTGCAGAGGAGGCAGGCCCACTGAGGGAGCGGGGGGTGCAGAGAGGAAACGGGGCTCTGCAGCAGGGTGCGGGGCAGGTGGTGGGGGGCTCTCTGTTCTCCCCAGGAAGTGAGCTTCGCAGCAGCTGAAAGGAGCCTTGGGTCCCCCTTGCCTCTTCCTGGCAGGACGGGGCTACAGCAACATTTACTTAAGCTGTGGAGTTTGGCACTGCTGCCGCCAGGCGCCATCTGGAAAGCCCTTCTCAGAAAGCCGTGGACCCTCCCAGAAGAGCTCAGGGGAGCGGGACTTAGGCAGAGCTTTGGGGCTTTTTTTTTTTTCCCCTTCTTCTCAGGCAGAACCTGAACATGGAGGCACCTGAGCAGGGCACAGGGGCTGCACGGTCCTCTGGAAGCCGCGTGGCATACCCAGGTCCTCTCCGCGGGCTCGTGGCTGTTCTGTCCGCCAATCGGGCCTCTCTGCACTCAAGTCCTGAGCCAGATCTGGTTTAGCTTTTCTTTGTCGGGAGTGCACTCGATTTCCTGGGGTGGTGTTTCGATTTATGTATTTTGTATTGTGTTCCGCTTAGTGTTTTCACCTGAGTCCTGGTATGTCGTGCGTACAAAGGTGTGGAGCGGGCCAAGGCAGTTCTGGTTAGTTACTGATACCACCCTGTAATAACAGGCCTTGTTCATTGAACATAAGAAACGAATGTTGTGCTTCTCAGCTCTGCTGGGGAGACGGGACTGAGAACCCGAGGCTTGGCTTGGGACAAACAGGGCCCAGCTAAGCACAGAGATTTGCCACCATCCTTTCCCTGATCCACATCTTCAAAAACAGCGGCTGAGCCCCAAAACAATGCGTGTCTGAACACTCCCGACAGCTACCTGATGGGTGGGCCGAGGCACAAAGGGAGTCGTGCTGAACGCCGGTGGGATTCATGGGATCAGTTTTGTTTTCTTCTCCCGCCAAGGGAAAGGGGTCCAGGGCCTAGCTTTTTAGGGGACCCATCTCCTTGTTGCCATGAGCCTTGGGATTTTGTGGGACACGTGACATGTGTCGGAGAGAAGCGTGAGGCACAGCACAAGCTGACTCCTTGGCTGGGTTGCCCACTACACCACGGTGGGGGCGGGGTGGCCCGCCAGGTACTGGAAGGAGGACATGGGTGGCGGGTGGGCTTGGCTCTCAATACCTGGTCTCTTGCTTGGAAAGACTGGGGTCCGTTTTCAGCTTCTCCTGGGAGGTGGGGTACGCCTTTGGGAAACTTTCCTATGTTTTACTCTGGGCCTTGGGTCCAGAACATTCTACAGAGGAATCCAGTCTTTCTCTGGTGGAAGCAGGATTGTTGGACTGGAATTTGGGTGGCCACCAGTTTTGTCTTCTTGTCTGACCTCAGCTGCAAAGCCATTGGATGTGCGATGAAACAGGACCCCACCACGAAGCTCTCTTCTCATTAAAGTAATGCCCCGAAACTCGACTGGGTGATTGTCATCCGTGCTTTTTGGACACCCTCGTTGTCTTCAATCATCTTGAGAGGCATTTTGGAATATTTCCAGCTTGCTTATGTTTAGTTTAGTTCAACACGAAATGTATGCAGCGGTTGTTTCCTTGAAGACCGAGACAGATTCGTGTGTCTCTTCGCTGCTAAATATGTTCTGTTGAATTTGTTGCTAAAATAGGTGTTTTAATTTTTTTTTTAAGTAATTTGCCCTGAAAAATCGAAGTGATCCCTTAGCAAAGCTGAGGTCTGACATAAAATAATTGCTATTACGGGAGACAGGCTGGCAGGGTTGGGCCCCATCTCAGCTAGGGCCTGACCCCCTCCAAAAAAATCCCTTACAGGTGACCTTCAAACCCTTTCCACTTGGCATCCGCCAAGAGGGATGCTTCCTGACTTCTTTGTTGTTATTGCTGTCAGCCAATGACATTTTTGTCATTTTATTCGTCTTGGGCATTTAGAAAATACGAATAAATAAAAATAAAAATAACTTTTAAATATGCATGCTCACCACCACTCGGAGATAATTAGCACATCCTTTTCCAGTCCCCCCGTGGACCGGAGAGATGAATTTAGCCAGAGAAGATCAAACAGCACATAATTCTGTATGCTATAGTTTTTACTTAAACATATACCGTTTATTGTTGGTATATGCTTGAATATTCTACACAAGGGTCAGCAAACTTATATCTATTAAATACTTTAGGTGCTGCCGGCCACATGGTCTCTATTTGAACTCCTCACTTCTGTCCTCAATGGAAGTGTGTAATAGTCTTCCAATAAGACTTTATTTACAAAATCGAGTAACAGGTGGATTTGGCCCTTGAGCTTCCCTTGGCAGACTCCTGTTCAACACAATAGCTGTGCTTTATTTTTTTTTTTAAAGCTTCACACAAGTAATATGTTCTTTGAGAAAATATTAGAAATGTAGAGAAGCAAAGGGAAAAAAAATTGACATCTGAAAAATGGTTGAGGCAGTCTCCTCCTTGCAGAGCGTCCTAGGACCTGCTTCCATTCTGTTTTTCCTGCCCCCAATCTTTCTGATCCTCTGCACAATTATTTTCTGAGGGAAGCTCCCCGGAGCTGACTCCCTGGTCGCAGGGGGGCCACCCTGGGGCTGCAGGTGTGTATTATGGAGGCGCTACCTCTTGAAGCCATCTCTTCCTGTAGTTTTTAACCGGGAAAGTGTTCCTCCCAGGGTTCTGCTGAGATCGGTCTCCCTGAGGCTAGTCATCAGGCTTCTCTCCGGCTTATCTGTGCATCAAATACTCATTGGTTCATGTGTTCGTGCGTTCATTCATTCATTCATTCTTTCTTTCATTCAAGGACAAAATGCTTACGCAGTGGGTTCTGAACCGAGCAATGTGCCAGGTCCTAGGGATGCAAAGGTGAGTAGGGACATACCTGGGTATCCAGAGGTGCAGACCCCAGGTGCTCAGGGCATTTCATTAAGCAGAGGGAGACAGATCCACGTGGGGCCCCACTCCCCAGCCTAGAGGAGCACCGATTCACCTGGGAGCCCACATTTGCTCCCGAGGGACCTAGGAGGGTGAAGGGACCTCCTTTGTCACCTAAGTGAGTCCTTTGGCAGGCCACGCTTCCCCTCTCCAGGATCTGGCTGATCCAAGGCCTTTTAGGGGAAACAGATGCCCCAGCTCAGCCCCTAGGGTGTTGCTGTGAGCTAGAGTTGGAATCAATTTCTTGCTGCAGAAGAGGCCCTGTAGGGAAGTCCAGGGGTCGCTTGTGAGGAAGACCACCCCCCCACCCGGGGCAGGGAAGAGTCAGGAAGAGAACTGGAGGGTTTTGTAGCTTTGCTGCAGGGCTCTTGGGAAGCCCCCTGCACTCCCCAGGTGGCCCAGAGCAGGGAAGGGAGCAGCAGGGGAGCAAGGTAGGGCTCCATGTGCTGTAGGTGACTGGCCCGAGTCAAGTGTCAGGTGGCCTGGGGCCTCCCAACTCACTTGACTTCAGAACTGCCCACTCCTTCCCCACAGGGATCAGGTGAGTCATGTGAGGGGCTCTACCCCCTCATATACCCAAATGCACACCCTCGGCAGCATGAGTATAGAATCATGGGCAGTGTAGACAGAGCCGTTTTTCTGGTTGGGTATTGGGACATGAACACAGAGCCACTGTGATAATGGGGGAAATAATTTTCCCTAGTACACATCAGACCTCAGCACCCCTTTATTTTCTGTGAAATAAAACCTCATAAGCCTGGCTATTAACCCAGAGACAATTGTATCTTCTAATGTTTAAGAAAGGGCTCAGAGCAGACCACACACACTTCAGCGGCACCTGCCCCCCACTCGCCCCCACATCTTCAGCTTTCAACCAATAGTTGGACTAGGTGAGCAGCTCACTCCTCTTCCCTGAGCCCGGGGTTTTTCATCCACATGGCTGGAGTGGAGCGGAGTGGGGAAGTCTAGAAGGCTCTGAGGCTCCCTTCTCCTCTGTCCCCTCCTGTGGTCTCCCCTCCCTTCCCAAACCTTTCCATGACCCAAAGGTAACTTTCAACCATCTCAGCCACTGTTCCCTAAGTCGAGGGAAGTTCACAGTCTGAGGATTTGGTGGATTTCTTGTTGTTATTTGTGTCTGCGCCTCGAGCAGAGGGGGAGGCCACATCATGCCTGCAGGGCCGGGGTGGGGGGGCTGGGGAGACCCTCATTTATTTCCCTTCCAGCCAGGTGCCTTCTCACTTGCTATCCCTGTCTGAGAGCTTACAGGCCATGGAGATAGTGCTGCTGCTGGGAGGACACTGCCAGGGTCCATCACCCAGTGCGGCCAGCCGAAGGCTCGCTTTTCCACTCCTCCCCGTGGGCACGGCAGAGGGCTTTGGGGCTGGCCCTTAGGAGCTGTGTGGCTTGGCGAGGGCCACTCAGCCTCTCTGTGCCTCAGTGTCTGTGCTGCGTGTTTCTTTCTATAAAAAGCTTAGCACAGTCCCTGGCACAAGGACGTGCTCACTAAAGTGGCCTGTTATTAGGATTCTTCCTGCACTATGCAGTACAAAGATAAGTGGGTAAAAAATGAGAAACTTGGCCAGTGGCTTGTGCTGGAGGTCACACAGCACCGAAGGGCCAGCCTCAATGATTTAGTTTCATAGGCTCTAGCTGGCATTTGCCAGGGTCCTGAGTGAAGCAGTGGCATTAGTTGGGTTTGTCCCACCATTTCCACTGGAGGATGACTGGGGCCCTTCTGACACTGTCCTGGGAAGGCAGCTCCCTTTCTTCTCACAGGACGCTGACAAGTGATCCTTTCTCTGTCCAATTTCCTCACATATTTTGTTGCCACAAAATAATCCCAATTCAAACTGTCTTTACAACTATATCTACAGAGATCCAGTGGTTCAAGTCACTGAAAGATCTGGGGACTGGTCTGTGATGCAGACTTAGGCGACGGTGTTCCCAATATTTCCTCTCCTCATAGTGGCAAAAAGGCTGCCGCAGCTGAGACGTCACATCCCCATACCACCTCTCAAAGGAGCACTCTCCTCTGGAGGCCCAGCAACTATCCCCTTGCATTTTGTTACATCTTAGTGCATTATTATGCCCATTTCTGAATCAGTCCCTGTGGCCAGGGGACTGGGATGCCCCTGCTTATGTCAAGCAGGACTCACCTCTGGGTGGGGGATGGGGGATCTTATCCAGGCCAGTAGCTGTGAATGGGAAAGGGAAGTTTTTCCCATAGAGATTCAGATGAAAGGAAGCCTAGAGCCTGAGCAGCACAACTGTCCAAAATGTCACATCTCTGAGGTCCTGCCAGCAGTGGAAGCGTTTGTCGCCTTGTTTGTGACATCTAGAGACACGTCCTGGCCTCCCAAGGCCAGGTGGCTAAAGGCCTGTCCAAGGCTACCTCGCCCCTTCGCCCAGGACTTTCCGGGATAGGACTGCGCTGGGCAGGGGAACAGTTCATTGGTGCTTGTCTGCAGGTGCCTGTTTCTGTTTCTTCTCTTGTTGTACTACGGAGCTTCGTTTGAGCTTGGCAACGAAGACCGCTGCCCCCCAGAGTCTTCCTATATGTCCCCGGCATGTCTTCCTGTATGTCCCCTGTGTGCCCAGGCCTGGTTCCCGGGCACACCAGTGGCAGGAGGATGGGCCGGTAAGGAAGTAAAGGTGAGATTTCTTGCTGCAGAGGAGAAGGCGGCGTGGCTTTGGGGGGTGGCACCTACAGCAGAGGGAGCAGAGAGAGCACAGAGCAGCATGGTTGCCTGCACGGGTCCTGGCACGGAGTGGCTTTCCCAGAGGAAGGGGAGCAGCCTGGTCCTTTCCTCCCACAACTTCCACCTCTGCTGCCCACTCCGCAGGTAGAGACAAGGTGATCATGCAAAAACGCGCCCATGTCTTAGGTCTGAGAGGACAAGTAGGGAGAGGAAACGGCAGGTGCCTGCTGACTGCTCCCCGCCCCCCACCCCGCCCCGAAAAAGGGCCGGGCCTCACTATCCCCACTCTTAGGCTGAACAGAAGGAGATTTACACCAACCCTGGGCCGTGGTTTCCAAGTGTTCCATGGAAGGTACAGCCGGGACCTGGCCCTCCCAGAGCCCGCGATCTGGCCTGGGAGAGCATGCTATCCAACGAGTAAACTAAGGCATGGGGAGGCTCCATAGAGTTAAGAAAGGGCCAAGTGGGGGACCTGGGATTGAAGCCCACCTCTGTCTGACCCTTGCCTTTTAATTCCTCTGTTGGGTCTGAACATGGAATGAATGGTGTGGATGGAAGAGGTCCTGCTCGCCTGCCCCATCTCTAGCTCTAGTTAAATCAGGCTCTAGGGAACACAGACTTGACTTCTTCCTTCTGGCCCAGCGCTGGCTCAGCCCTGCCCAGGAGTGACCAGGGGCCCACCCCAAGCTCCACAAGGACACATAAAGTGATCCCTAAGCCTCTGGCTTCCAATTATCATGCTCCTTCCCCCCTTATCAAGGTCATACGCACCACAGGTCACCCGTTTCTTCAGAACATGTCCTCAGGGTGCCCCTAGCGGCCCATGGTGGGGAGAATGAGGCCCCAGTAACATGGCCTGGTGATGGGGACCCAGTTCGGACTTAGCAGGTCTGGTTCTTGGCCTGTGGGAGCTTGCCTGGGTCTCAGTTTCCCCTATCCTTCCAAACACTAAGCTGCTCTGCCAGCATCATTTACACGCCCTGCTTTGCAGGCTGGCACGGGAAGGGGGCATGGGTGGGGGCACACAGAACAGGACAGAGAGCGCAGGCAGAGGCCCACTGCTGGCCTGCGCGCGTTGCCTAGTGAGCGGACCCACAGATCTCCACCGAGAAGTGGGCTCTCTCCAGACCCGCTCCTCTCTGTGGGCAGAAGAGGGGGAAATCCCCCACTGGCAGATGAAGAGAAAGAGAAGGGGAGGTCTCTAATCCTCCCCCCTCTGAGGTGTAAATTAGGAGGACAGAATTCTCATCTGGGAAGCCTTTCAGAGGAGGGGATGTGGAATTCTTTGTTGTCGTGAGTCATGGCACCAAAGGCTGAACCAAGTGGCCACTTCACCCGGGCCAGTGCCTCGGAGAATGCTGGGAGCCGCCGCTCTGCCCTGCACGCACTGGGGTGCTCCTGGGAAAGGGCCCAGGCTCATCTGGGGGCCGAGTCGGCTGTCCTGGGTGGGGAGGGGAGTGTAAGCGGGTTCACACTGCTCAGAGCGGCTGGGAATGGAGGCTTCATTGGGACCCTGTGCCTTTGTGAGGGGGGCTCATGTACCTGAATGTCTGCCATGGGTGCTGCTGGGAGGGTGGTCATGTCCTGGGTTGGCGTTGCCATGTGCTTGTCTGGAAATGCCTTAGTTTTTGGTTGTAGGTTGCTGAGGGGGTGTGTGTTGCTGTGAGCGTAATGTGTGTGTGTGTTTAAGTGTAGGCTGGGTGTCCTGGGCTGTGGATGTAGTGGTCGGCAGGCGGGGTGCCTACGTCGGTGTGTGTGCTGATGTGTATATGGGAGACAGGGGTTGGGATGTGACTATCAGCAGGTGTATGTGGGTACTGGCATGTACGTTAGGATGTAGTTTGGGGTCTGAGCATATGTTGGTGTGGGTGTGTGGTTGGGGGTGTGCATAGTTGAGTGTTGACACACGTTGGTAATGGATGTGTGTGTTGTGTGTCTGGTGTGGTTGTGTGTGTTGGAAAGTGCATCAGTGTGTGTCTATGAAGATATGTGGGTTGGGATATGTTGTGTGGGTAAGGGTGGGTATGGTGGGCAGCGTGATGGGACTATGGTACTATTATTACCAACTATTATGCAGGCTTGTTTATTCCCCGCCAAGCATTGTGACCCTGGAGTTTCCTTGCAGGAAGAGAAATGGGGTTCTGAGCCAGCCCCGCCCTCTTTCCCAGAACTTCAGAATGTTGCTAATGCGGTCCTCCCTCCCGATGTTAGCTCAGCCTCAGGCAGATCTGGCCGCTGAGGGGCCAGCTGGCAAATGCAGAAGGACCTTGTCATCCAGCATCTCACACCCAGGCCTCTATGGCCTCAAGGTCCTCTTGGAAGATGCTGGGGCTTATGAGGGCCCGGGGTCCCAAACAGGAAGCCTCTGTTCTGAAGCTCGGCCAACTGTGTGTGTCTCTGGGGTAGAAGCAAAACCCTCATGAGGGCAGGAGCATTGTTATCATGGCCCCCCACTCAGAGCATCGGATCCAGCAAGTGGTCAGGGAATGCTGGTCAGCTCACCCAGAATGAAATGAACAGCTCTCACCCAGCACAAAGGGCACTTGCCCGGGAGCCAGTCAGGACTCGGTCCTTCCCATCACTCCTCCTCGACGTGCCAAAGAGCCTACATTCACAGGGCAGGGCCTGGCAATACAGACTCACAATTTGGTCACTAAGAGCTGGCCAGGCCTTCCTCTGCCAGGGAAGGGAGGACGCACAGGGGGTGAGCGGGCACTGAGGCGGGGCAGGGGGTTTGGGCGTGTAGCTCTGGGAAGAAGCCCTCACGTGATGTGCTCAGTTTGCCGTCAACACCCACGGCACCCCGTCTCTGGGGCGCTGGCAACCTCGGCTCCATGTCCAGTTCCTCCCCCTTTAATGCCCATCCCCCTCGTACCTCAGAGCGGCTTTCTTTCCTTCCTCCTGTTCCTTGGATGCACTAGCAGCCTCACCAGCCATGTGCCCGTCGGAGGCCAGGATAGTGCAGTCCTGTGGTCGGCAGAGTGTGGACCACCTCTGCTCTGTGGCAGCAGTGTGGAAAACGAGCCTGCAGCCACTTTTGTGTTGAGCTGGCCACATTCTGTGGCTGCCGCAGATAACCTAGGAGGGCAGTCCCCAGGGGTTGGCAGGGGTGTGGTTGGAGATGAGCCTCATGGAGCTCACCACGAGGCGGGAACTTCAGAATGGTGCCCCAAACTAGTATCAGGCATTGGGAGGTTGGTTTGGTCAAAGTCTGGGGGCCACTTGGGCACTGAGTCCTGAAGGACCTCTGGAGCAAAGGGCTTTTCACTGACCTCTGTGTGCCTGGGGCATAGGGATCCCCTTTTTCTGAAACGTGAACCTATCTCCTACTAGCTATTTCATAAATGCAGACAGAAAAAAACAAAAAACTGTTGGTGGGGGGCTTCACATGGTAGGTCAGGGCAGCCATGAGTCTGGTGGAAGTTTTCCTGGACGTCACATGGAGCCCTGAGACCCCAGGTCACCTCCGCGCAGCTTCTGCTGCAGATTTGTAAAACCAAGGGCTTTGCTGTCGACTGTCCTTTTTTGGTTGGCAGTTGAGGAATCTCTGAAATACAAGCTCTGGTTGGAGAAGCCCTCAAGGCTCTGGGAGACGGCGGGACAAGGAAGCCATGAGTGGCGGAGAAGGAGGGCGCCCCTGAGGGAAAAACATTCCTCCAGGATGGGGCTTCTCTTACCTGAGCTCCTGGACGGGGAAAGCAAGGCTGGTGGAGGCTCAGAAGCCACGTTGGGTAGCTTCAACATCTCAGGGGATTTGGATGGAACATGCCAGAACCCTTGAGGGATGAGGATCCTAGAGATTGGGAACTCCTGGTAAAAACCGGGGCTGTTGGGGATGGTGGGGTGAGTAGTGACATTAGTCCAGGCATTGGAGTGGTCATTTGAATGACTCACCCACATCCTGTCCATGTTTAGAAATCTCCACGTGGAATAACACCGTGGCCGGCGAGGCCCGTAATCGCCCCTGACACCCTCTCTCTCTGGCCTCAGCCCCACAGAGCCGGCCCCCTTGGTGGCCTGGGCAAGGTCCGTCCTCTCTGAGGCATGAGAGAGCCTCTGGACACTGTGTGTCACAGGCTGTTTGCATGTCATCTCCCAGACCTCACTTCCAGCCTCGCTTCCTCCAGGTGGCCTTTCGGTGACACGCGATAGGAAGCATCCCTTGACCAGTCTCGCTGTGACAAGCGCTGTTCTCTGTTTTCACCCAGAGGCCCCTGGAAAAGCGTGGATGGGCTATTTCCTGACTGGTGGGCTCCCTCCTCCTGTTCAGCCACACGCTTGTTTGTGGTCTCTTGTTCACTCCCCGGCACAGGCTCTGTGGGACTCTGCTTGCTTTGTTGCTACATGGCCAGGCCCCCCCAACAGTGCCTGACACGTGGTGGAGGCTTGGGAAACACTTTGCAAAAAAAATTCTGGTATATCCACATCGTGACCGTGTGTAAACATATGGTTCCGTGGCATTAACGACCCTCACACTGCTGGTAGCCATCACCACCATCCATTCCCTGAACGCTTTCATCTTGCAGAACTGGAACCCTGTGCCCGTCCATCAGTAACTCGCCCTTCCCTCCCCCCAGCCTGGCAAACACACCCTTGACTTGTCTGTGAGTCTGAGTGCCCCAGGGACTACTGGGGAATGGACTCGGGCAGTCTTTGTCCTTTGTGTCTGGCGTATCTCATTTAACATATTGTCCTCGAGCTTCATCTGTGCTGAGCCCTGGGACAGGAGTGCCTTCCTTTCTAAGGCTGCTGGTGCTCCACTGCATGGACAGACCACAGTCTGTCTTCCCAGTCATCCCTCGCTGGGTCCTACCTTTTGGCTACTGGAGTCAACACTTCTGAATAAATGCATGAAGGCGGAGGCGTCTTCTGCCCCTCTTCTTCCACCTGCCCCAGGGCAGACTTGAATTCCTTAAGGTAATGCCTTGTATTGTATGCTGCCGGCTCTCCAGGAGCTAGCAGAGCCTGAGCAAAGTGCACGTGTTCGGGCCTGGGACTTGGCATTTTTGCTGGTTTCCGGGGTGAGGACAGGGATGGGCTTTTGATCAGAACTTGGCCACCAGGAGGGCCTCTGAGTGCCTCGGAGGGTCCCAGCTCTCTCCACAGAGGCAGGAGCGTGGGGGCCTTGCTTCGTAGGGTGCTGTGGCCACCGCGCCAGTGGACCTTGGGAGGGCTGGTGTGGATCTGGGCGGAGCACGGTGGGGCAGGGCGGGTGAGAGAAGGGGGGGGCCTGGCCCCGCCTACAGGGCTGGCTCCGGGAGGGAGTGGGCTAAGCAAGGCAGCCAGTGCCCCGCAGCAGGTGCTTAACAGCCACAGCATTCCAGAAGACAGTCACTGGGGTCTGTAGGTTTCATTGGAAGTTCCGTGTTCAACTCTCAGCTTGTCCTGTGCCTTTTAAAAATAGAATCCCTGTCTCCCTCGGGAACACAGCCCAGGTTATTGCTGAAGTCAGGGAAGCTGAGGTCTCCGCGATTCTGTGTGGGCAGGGGACTGACTTGGGTGTCTGGTGGAAGTAGGAAGGGGGAGCCACACCTTGCATCTGGAGGGACAAAGAGGAAGGACCCAGGAGCCTGGCGGGAGGCAGACTGGGCGGGATTGCTTAGGGAGCACTCCAGGCTATGGCTTGCACCATGCAGCGAGTGCTGGGGGTAAGGACGCCTTGGCTTGGTGTGAAGGCTCAAGGGTACGCCAGGCACAATTTCATTCTTTCTGCTCTAGGTGAGAACGCAGGGAGGCCAGATGAGTGTCTGTACCACTGTCCCATAAGGACAGGCTTTCTCCAGGCCTCCTGGGGAGTTCTCCCTACCTTGGTGCCTGGGAAGCCCAGATACCATGACCCAAGGCCATGGGTAGGTAGCTGTAGATTCCACTTCCTGCAGGGGGTAGGCTACTGTGAGAAATACCATTGACGAGTCTACAAACAATAGAAATTCCTCTGTCACATTCAGGAGGTTGGGATGTCCAAGGTCAAGGTTGATTCACTGTGTCATGACCAGGAGGGATTCCTGGTCGACAGAGGACTGGTTTCTCTCTGAAACCCTACACGGTAGAAAAGGGAGGGAGCTCTCTGGGTCCCTTTTGTAAGGACACTAATTCCATTCCTCAGAGCTCTGCTCCCATGACCTACGTACCCTCCAAAGACCCCACCTCCCAAGACCAGTGCACTGGGGGTTAGGATCGCAACACAGGTGTTTTTTTTTTGAGACACACACTTTCAGTCTACAGCCCCTCTTCAGCAGTCGCCCCAAAGGCCCTGTTGTTGATCAAGTTCTTTAACCATAAACAGAGCAGAAAAGGAGCCGACAGGAGACCCGCAGCCTGCTGTGAGCTCTCTCGGACCTCTCCTTGCCCAGGGATCCACACGTAAAATCCCTCTCCTCAGAGGGGAGCATCACATTCAAACAGTATGAGCCAATGCCCCTAGGCCCTTCCCCACTTCTGGGGTCCCCGACACCCCTGGGCTTGATGGTGGCAGGTCTGAAAGGGGGATGCCTGGAAGTTTCAGATCATGAAACAGAGCTGTGGATAGAAGTCCCCGATCCCCACTCAGTATCCTGATCCTCCAGGAACTTCCCGGCTGGCTCACCGCTCCCGCAGCCCCCCTCGGGGACTGCAGAGGACAGCAGAGATAGACAGCGGCTGCCTTGGGAGCTCAAGGTAGGTTACAAGTGGAACTGGGCAAATTCTGCTTTCTCGGGCTCTCCCGACCTGCCCGTATCTTCCCCACACGGTATTTACAGCAAGAAGCGCAGTATTGAGTGGATGGCAAAGCCGCCAGAGAACTCGACAGCACCCTGTGGTCTCCAGGGGGAGAAATGTCATTTTTAAAAAAGTATTCTAGGAGTTCAGGTTATTTTTAAAGTGTGTTTTTGTTTCTTGGTGACCCCCATGACCTCTTCCAGGGTGAGCGGTGGATGGGGGGATCCAGTGGGCAACACACGTCCTAGGGAGGAGGGCGGGTGGGGGGCTTCCTGTCTGCTGCCCTCCCCACCCCCAAACTTCACCCCCGTCTGGCCTGTTGGCACTACAATCCCTTCAGTGCAGGCTTTTTTGGGGAGGGTGAGTGGGTGGTCCAATTTTTTACGTTAGTGTTCGATTTCTAGAAGAGCACCGAGGATAGTACAAAGTGTAGATTCCCCTGTTGCTAACGTGGCTAGGAAGCGTTTGTCGTGAGGAATGAGTCAATACGGGTGCGTTATCATTAAGTAAAGCCCATGCTTGCCTAAGTGCGTTTGTTTTTACCTGATGTCCTTATCTGTTCCAGGATCCCATGCGGGATACCACATTGCATTTAGGTTTTTTTTTTTTTTAATTTAATTTTTTTTTTTTTATTTTTAATGAACAAACTTGATCTTTGACAACAGTTTTTGGTTCAGAGCAGCCCTGAGTGAGGGTCAAGTGCAGAGTTCCCACCTCCGCCCGCCGTCCACATCCTCGTTGTCGGTCTCCTTGGCTTCTTTTGACTGTGACCGGTTCCCCGACCTTCCTCGATTTGGGTGACCACAGCAATTTTGAGGAGGCCCGGTCAGGTCTTTTCTAGGGTTTGTATGAGGCTTCTCTCGGGGCCAGACTGGGGTTATGGGGTGTCGGGAGGAAGACCACAGAGGTAAAAAAATGCTTTCACATCATATCAGGACATGACTCACCACAGCTGATGTTGACCTTGGTCAGCCAGCCCGAGGTTGTGTTTGGCAGGTTCCTCCCCTGGAAAGTCATAACCCTTTCAGCGAAAGTTAGTAGGCGGGATCAGCTGCAGAATTTGGGGTTCAGTGCAAAATGGGAAGGTGGGACTCAGGGTTCAAAATTATTAAGGATGTCGAGAGAATGACCAGAGAACATTAAAGCAAAGTCGGGGTCCTTCTAAGCCAGAGGTCCTGTGTGTGAGCATTGATCTCATTCCTGCAAAGCCAGCCCTGTACTGAGGACTGTGATCGGATCCCCCAGACTCCCCCCTGACTAGAGCCCTGCGTGCACACTTCAGTGCTGGCAGGCTTAGCTCCCCGGGCAGCCGAATAGGGCGGCTGGCCATGGAGGGTCAGAGGTACCCGCAGCTGTGTGGGTGACACCAGCGAATCCCAGCGTGTTGGCACAGCACAAGTGTGTGCGGCGGTCCTGCTGAGCCACCTGCCCGGGAACATGACAAAGTCGACCTGAGACCCCTCTGCGACAGAGAGACAGACAGAGAATGGTCAAGGGTGTGCGTGAGGCGGCAGTTAGTAGCAAACAGAACAACTCCATAATTAAAAAAAAGAAAAAAAAATGTACGCCTTTATTTGGGAGCGGGTGGGGGATGGGAGTCCTTCCTTTTCCTCAGTGCCCAGAGCAGCACTTTCTCCCCGCAAGATCTTGGAACATCTTATTTACAAGATGCACAATGAGCTCGTTTGTGCTGGGCAACCCAGGGAGCCCTGCTGGAGGGGGACACCTGGCGATGGCAGCCCCTCTTCTCGCCTCTCCCTCGCTCGGGGAGGAGGACGTCTCACTCCCCGGTCTCAGGTGCATACCTGTGGAAGCACAGACCCCTTGCAGCAGCAGCAGCACGGCGATAAGGACGTACAGCTGCCAACCGCCTTCTCCTCGCTGTTACTCACCCAGCTGTTTAGAGAAGGAGAGAGTATTTCTAATCAGCCATATGGCATGGAGTTTTATTTGCCGTGGTAAGTTAAAATGTACATTATTGGTCAGCATCTCGCATGCAAATTTTGACATTGCATTCCAGGAGTACCTGTGGACGAGAGTGGTAGCGAGTCGGATCTGTGTAATTACACTGCATGGCGGGCTTGTAACATTGCCATCCCTAACTACGCCTGGTATCTCCCCGCGACGGCTGCCCGGGGATATTGCCGCGCGACTCCTGTAGCCGGAGAAAGATTATGTAAACACGGTGTGCGATCTCGAAAGTGAGTAATGAAGTTGAGTACTTGTTGCAAAAATTAATAAATGGCTGGTTTCCACGTGACGGAGACTCCCAGGTGAAAACCGAGTCACCGGGCACAGTGTTGGATAAACGCACCTCCAGGGACAGGCCACTCGAAGAAAGGCATCCTTTTCTCTGTTGCTGTGACCCCAGGGACCGTTCTTGTCTGTGCCTTTAACTTGCTGCTCACCTAACATGAAATCATCACAGAGATCTTTCTCCCCCTCTTTCCCTGTCAGAATCTTAACCCTTGCCTCAAAGGAGAGCACGGCAGAGGTCGGGGGCTCTCTGCTGTTTCTGGAATGCTCCGTGCTGGCCCGTGCCTCTCAGGCTTTGCGGAAGCTCTTCCTTCAGTTGTGTCCGTCAGGTCCCTCACTGTGTGTCAGGGAGTTCCTGCTCATTTCGTGAGTCTACTTCAGTTCAGGTGCCTCTTTCTCTGGGGAGGCTTTCTGTCCATCCCTGTGCGCACTATGGGCAGTGAAACCCCTGCCCTTGGCGCCCACATTTCCTTGAGGGTGCTTGTGCTTCTGCCACTGTCCGTCTCCTCCCACCATGGAGTCAGAGAGATGGGGGTCCAAATCTCAGTTCCTTCAAGGGTCAGCTTGTGTGGTCTTGAACAAGAGACCCTCAGCACCTCAAATGCCCCATCTGTGCAATGGGAGACACTGACGGTTTACAGTCTGTAAGGCAGTAAGGATTAGATACGAGATCACGTATCTGGCACACAGTAGATGCTCATTAAGTATTTGTTAACGCATGGATGGAGGAAGGGGGACTTCTGCAGAGTCTGTCCCGCTGTAGCCTGGAGAGAGGGAGGAGGGCATGTAGGGGAGAAGTCACAGCAGGACAAAGGGGACATGTGGAAGCAAGCTAGATGTGTCGGAGGACAGCAACTCCGCCTGCCTGGGAGGGGAGGACTGTGTCAGGGAATGGAAATAGGTGACTCTTGAAGGGGAGGGGAGGGCCACACTGTGGAGGGCCTTGATGCCAGGCCACGATGGACTGTGGCAGGTGCTGGGCTTCTGGGCCACGTGTGTGAGACACAACCAAGGTTTGTAGCCTGGATACAACTGAGCACGTGGAGGGTTCCTGGCTGTGACATGCATCCTGGGCCCTCATGACCTTCCCTCCCTGTGATATCCACCCCCCTCCCCAGACCTTTCTGGAGCTCCCAGTGGTGGCCTGGCCTGGGCCTGGGGAAGTCTGCCTTCCCTCCCTCCCCTCTCGCTCCAGCAGGGGGTCCAAGCGCCCTCATGCTGCTGAGGGAGGGTATTCTGGGGCTGTGAGCAGTTTGGATTTTCTCCTACTGCTAACATTGATTACTATTAATTAAGGTTGATATTTACAATCAGAAGGAGTACAGGAGCAGATCATTTTTTATTAATCACTCTTCTAGATTCATCATTCGTCATCATTATCAAAATATTGAGACAGTGGACAGTGGCTGGGTTTTTAAACCCGAGCAAACGACTGAATTATGCTACATCATATAAAATCTGTGTTTTCTGTCACCTCTCTCTCTCCCGGTCCTCCCTCTTGTCCCTCTTGTCCCCTAAACGGGTCTCATCCCCCTGCCATTTCTCCTCCCCTCGCCACTCCCCTCCCCTGTGAACCCTCCCTCCTTCCTCACCAGTGGTTCCCCCCCCCCCATTTCCTTTCTTCTCTTCACCATCAATGATACCGTCTTGAGATTCTGCAACTTGCTTTTTCTCTTTCAGTGATACGGGGTATGCATGATCTTATGTGACACCCAAGCGCTTGCTCCCTCCTTGGCACGCCCTGGAGTGAGGGTTGTTGATGTTTACAGCTGTTGCCCCGCTGGTGGACATTTCAGTAACTCCCCTCCCCCTTTCCTCCTCTTGGCATGGGGTGGGGCTCCTCTGTGTGTCTCTGGGAGCATGGGTGAGAGAAGCGGGCCAGGACAGGGGTGAAGCTCCTTCCCTGCCCTCCCCAACTTGTCACTGAACTTTGGTCAGACCAACCCTCCACCCCCCCCGCCCCCCCGTCCCGCCACCCTGTGTCTGGCATGACCCCACACTTGGCTGCACCTCTTGGGGGGGGTGGGGTTCTGCCCAATTGGAATGCCTTCTCCGCCCCACCTGACCGCGATCAAATCCCGCCCCAATCTTAAGGTGCTAGAGCTGTGTCTGCTCCCCTCCAAGCCTTAAGCTGTTTGCTCTTCTGAAATTCTCCTAAGAACTTGTCACTTTCTAGCCAAGTGCATTTTGTAGTTTTGAATTTCCAGCCCATGAGGGCAGGAAAGAATCTTCCTGTGTTGTTTTAGACACCCAGTCAGGGTTGAACGGGCTTGTGGGAGGCTTCTTCTTCTTCTTCTTCTTTAAAGATTCTTTATTTATTTATTTGACAGAGAGAGAGAGAATGATATCATAAGTAGACAGAGAGGCAGGCAGAGAGAGAGGGGGAAGCAGGCTCCCTGCTGAGCAGAGAGCCCGATGTGGGACTCGATCCCAGGACCCTGGGATCATGACCTGAGCCGAAGGCAGAGGTTTTAACTCACTGAGCCACCCAGGTGCCCCCATGGACACATGGATTTATTAACCAGGAAAATGTTGCTAACTTGTAGACACACACTGTATACGATTCAATGAGAATGGCCTCCGACAGGTAACCATAAATGTCAAAGGGTTCAACACTGATTGCTGATGAAGGAATATTGCTTAACAAAGAATAAAATACCTTTTTGAGGTTATTTTATTGGTTTGACTTTAAATATAAAAAGAAATCAGAATACTGACTCCCCTGTGACTCCCTACACTCTGTGGCTGCAGACAGGGGACCGGGTGGGAATGGGGAACAGACCACTTGGATCTCTGGTCTTTTAAGAGCTCCTTCAGCCCCCAGAAAGAAGGGAAGCACGTCTAAAAACCTCTAGTGGCCTCCTACAATACTGCCAACATCTTCATTTGCCTTGTCTGCCCCTTGGGCCTCTGTCCTGTGCTGCTTCTCTCATCTGTTACTCTCCAGCTGTCCTGGTTGGCTTGTTGTTCTTCGAATGCGCCAGTATGGACCTGCCCCAGGTTGATCTTTGCCCTGTTCTTTTCTGTAAAATCCCACTCTTCTCTGCTTTTCCCTAACTATCCGTCCAAAGTCAAAGTTCACCTTCACCGTGCCCCACACACCATCAGTCCCCAAACAACCCATTGCTCTTATATAGATAATGATTTGGAAGCTTGTCTACCAGCGCCTTCTCTGCCTTTCTGTAGAATGTGAGCTTCCCGAGAGCAGGGAAGGGTACTGTCTCCTCCACGTGGGTAATCCAGTGCCTAGAGCAGTTCGCGATACAAGAATAGTATACGTTCTTCATGATATTCATGATGCAACAACAAATATTGACAGAACAAGTGTGTTGAATGACTTTCCGCAAAGTGATAGGACATACATGCATTTCATAAAACAGCAACCTCCCAAGGCATGAAAAAAAGAGGCTTTGGCTGCCTTTCAAATGCGTCTCCCTTTAGTAGAATTTTTCTCCTTTACGACTTGAAGGAAGCAGGGTTTTCCAGCAGTGGTTGGTTCCTGCTACTTTTGAGACAGCCAGGTGCTCTGTCTGGAGTGCCGGGTCCGGGGGCTGTGCGAGCTGGCAGCCGGGGCTCTCGCCCACGGAAACCGGGACTGGCTTTCTTGTTTCACCGAGCTCAGGGATGGCCAGACAGGCACAATAGCCACGGACTCTTGAGTTTAGCTGATGAATGGAAGGACTTAAGTGAAGTGGAAATCTCCCCCTCCTGCTCCATGGTAGTTATCACCGTCTGGAATAAAAGGAAAAGATGATTCTTTCCCTTCGTCTCAGGGGATCCTCTGTTGTTATAAAACACTTAGGTCAGGGGATCGAGTTTCCTTACTCTGTAGAAATAAAAATCTGTGTACTTTTTCTAGCACTGAAGAAAAATAGCAACTCTTTATTAATTTTTTTTTTTAAAGACACCATGTGCTTCCCCGCGCATGTCTTCTTTGTGCCCCTCATCCAGACCTTGGCACCCTCAGAGGGACAAAGGACGGGGGTCAGCGTGGGAGTCAGAATGCTGATTGATCACGTCCAAAAAAGCTGTTGGTGCGGAGAATCCTTGGGTGTTGGAGTTTTTTTTTTTTTTTTTTTCTTCCTTTTTTCATCTTCTTCTTCTTTATTTCCCCCCCCAGGAGAAAGTATGATGCTTGACCTGGAGAATCAGATATTAAGAAATATATGCTATGAAGTCATTTTGGCTGATTTAATCTAAACGTCCTGTGTGCTCTCAGGCAGAGATTTCAAGGTTGGGATGGTCTACGGCATCTGCCTTTGCGAAGGCATCTCTAGGCCTGTCCCCCCTCCACCAGTCCAGGGGGCTGTTGTGTCTGGGGAGCTCCCAATTAGCAAGTGCTTGGGATGGGAAGTCCACTGCTCCAAGAGGGGCTCCGAGTCTAGATCCCAGCCTTGCAGGAGCCTGGCATCCCGGCTGCCTTGGGTGTGTGCTTCGAAGAAACTGTCAGTCTCAGCCTCCTGTGACTTTTGCCACACAATGGCATTGCCCTCCTTCCCCAGGCAGAGAATGCAACACAGAGCAGGCACCCAGTAAACGTTCTCTCCCTCTCCCTCCTGTCTCCACCCTGCCCCTTTGGATGGCCCTGAAATCTGCGCATGGTCCTGGGCTTCCCTGGGGCTGGGACACAAAAGTCGTGTTGCCTTGAGGCTTGTGCGACTGTCTCACTCCTTGCCTCCTGATCCCGTGTGGCTAATGCACGTGGCTCGACAGCGTGACCTGCTCTAAAAGGGCTCCTCGTCTTTTGGGTCCCGGGTTGCAGAGTATTTGCCCATGTGGGCGCCGCTGCTTCCCTGCTGATCACTGGCTGCTGCTGAAGTTCCTCCTTGGGGGGCCAGGGTGAGACCCTGCGCTCTGCACCATTCTGTATTGCTGTTCTGGCTTTGGACCCTATGATTAGTTGGATAGCACTGGCTGCTGTTACAGACATATCCTAAAATTGCCGTGTGGGGACACCGCGGCAGGCTTCTCTTGCTCTCTCACAGAAAACCCAACCCGTATAGGACATGAGGGGCTTTCATTTAGGGACAAAGCCAGTGGGCTCTCCGTCATCTTCAAAATGTAGCTCCCAAGGTCACAAAGGACGTCGGAATCCGCTGTCAAGCCAGGGAAAACGAGGAGGACCGCAAGGGATTTCTGGTAGACCTGGAAGTGGACGGGTGAAGGGGGAAGGGGGCGGTGCTTCACTTTGCCCATATCCCATTGGCCAGAACTGGTCACATGGCCCCCACCGCTACCGCCCCCTTCCCGGAGCCTGGGATCCACTTCCGGCAAACCCTCCCCGGCGTGGCAGGAAGTAGACCGGCTACGGCGAAGACGGCAACTTTTTGATTCTCTGACTTGGTGTCCGTGCCCCCCACAGCTGACCTAGAGCTCCTTCCTCGGTCTCTTTCTTGCTCCGAATGCAGTGTCGTTAAAGGGTGCTTCCTGTGCCGTCTTTAATAATGTTTTCATTCTCTTAGCCTTTGCCGGAGGTAGGTGGTGGCCACTTAGGTCTACGACTCTCCAGCCGCATGTTCCTTTCTTTTCCCGTATTTCATCCAAGTCATCAAGCAGTGCCCTGGCTTACTTGACAAATGGACACGAGTCTGTGCCTGTGTAAAGATGCGTGTACGTTTTGATGCGTGTGCATACATGCGTGTGAGTACATGTGTTTGTGTCCGTGTGCGAATGCACGAGCATGCATATGTGTGCGTGTGTGCGTCGGAGGCCCGCTGTGGTCTTCCCACATGTCCTGTCTTGAGCAATCCCATTGGCGTCTCCGGGCCTGCCCTCTTCTCCCTCACTGGGATGTCCCGGCTTCACTTTGCTTGCCTGGACGTTCATGCCCCGGAATCCTCCCTCACTTTGCTTCAAGCATTTGGAGACTTGGCATCCTAAAAGGTAGGATGCACACCGGTTAATGACGAATTACAAACATTTATTGACTTTTTAACGAATGCCAGGCAGTGTGCTAACTTGTTAAATGGATTTCAGCTTCATAAAACCTTTATGAGATAGGTACTGATTTTACCCTCTAGGGATGAATGGGGGGGGGGATCTGAGATTTAGAGATGTTAAGTCACTTCCCCAGTGTCACACAGCCTGTGCTGGGACCTGACGGCGAATCCCTGTCTGTAGGCTTCACCTCTGTGTTCTTGACCTCTGTCCCAGCTCTCTGCCCCTGTCTGGCCCAGCCTGCCCTGTCCCAGGGAATTGGGAACTACAAGACTACATAGTTATAGTTGTCCAAGATTCCAGTGTTTTCTGCATTAACTAGCTCATAATTCATTAGAACTCAATCTAGAGAAAAAAAAAAATTCCCTTGCTCTCTCTGGTCTGGAAAGTGAAGCTATCATCAAGACAGGTCAAGCCCTCGTCACATGAATGAAGACAATAGTAGTAATCATAAGGGCTGATGCCTGTTTTTTTTAGCCAGCTGATAGGTCTAATGGATGGTCAGACAGTGAAAGGCTCTATCAATCCTGCACCCAGACTCTTGACTGGTGGAATTGGGAGTTTTGTGTCCAAAGCACACCATTTCTCTCTCCCGTCTGTTGGGGAGGCCTTTCGCAAGTTCACAGCAAACACACAGTCTGTGTGTCCCTTCTTGGGCTCATCATTGTCCACTCCTGTATGCTTCACCCTTAGGAATCTAGGAGCCCAAGAAGTGAGGTTCCTCTCTACAGACCACTCCCTGACCTTCTGTAATGGCCTATTCCTTTGGGACAGAGAAGACCTGGCTGTTGGGGTAGTCTGCCTTCTACTTCCCATCTCTCCAGATTTTAATGTTGCCCTAACCATGGGGTTTTATGTCTTATTCTGTACTTTTCCCAGCTCTTTCAAACCAGTGACCTTACTGCCAATCCCCTTCTTTGCATGCATCTCTATGTTCCCCTCTACCCCCCCATGTCTGAGTGGTATCTTCTGTGCTTTGTGGTCAGTAGGATGCCAGGTCATGGAGCAGACTGGCCTCCATGGGTGAGGCCAGCTGGTCTCCAGGAGGACATGGTCTGGACCCACTCTGTGAAATGTATCAGAAGCCCGGCTGGGACCTGCTCCAGCATCTCCAGGCAGGGCTATATTTCCACTAGCACCTCCCACTCAGCAGAGAGTTTGGGAACCCTTTGCCCTCAGATGGGTCCCTCCTCCTGCATTCTCTGGTGATGCACAAGAATAGAACCCCAGTCCACCATTAGCTGACCAGGAGTCCAGGTGACAGCCAAGTGACTCCCTCCCAAACTCCCATGGGAGTCTTTCTGCCTCTTACAGAACTCTTGAATGAATCCCATAGTCTCCAGAGTGAGTGCCTTATTTCACATCCTTGTGGCATTCCCTCTTAAATACAGCTTCTGTTCCTGGAGCCTACTCTTCAAACCAGGTTCCCCCAAACCCCCAGAAAGCTGATCATGCCACTTGCTGCTCAGTCTGAAACAACTCAGTGGTTTCCCACTGCCCTCTATAGAAGGCCACATTCTGACGAGACCCTTTGTGGTCCAACATTTGTCTGTCTCTATAGCTCCTTCTCTTCTTCCCCACACTCTGGGTTCTGGTTGGACTGACTCCTGGGATCTCCCAGCACCATTCATCCCTTGGGGGTCTTTACATGCTTTGTCCCCTCTCCCTGGAACACCCCTGCCCCATGTCTTTGCCTGGTAGCTCCTGCCTCCCTTTAAAAATTCCTCTGGATACACCCTCCTTTGGGGTTGGGAGGCACCCAGGATGCTCTCTGGATACACAGCCCATCTGTCCACCAGTGTGGATGCCATGTTCTTACTGCCCTTCCACCCAGGATCACCCAGGCCCTCCATATATTCTGTGGAATGAAGGAATGTTCCAGAAATCCAAGTCCATCCGGGTAGCTCTCTTTTTACTTTTTCATATATTAAGTAAATGTTTCTCCTCGTCCTTTTTCTTTCTCTGGGTAACAGTGTTTTGCACTTCTCCCTCATTACATGGATTCCTTCAAGCTTCTAGCTGTCTTCTGTTTGTAGCAGCTTTATTGAGATATAATTCACAAACCATACAGTTCACCCATGCAAAGTGTGTAAGTCTGTGATTTTCATTACGTTTACAGAGTTGTGAACCCTCACCACAATCTATTTCAGAACATCTTCATTATCTTGGAGAGAAGCCCTATACCCTTTAGCTATCAGCTCAAACCCCCTTGTCACCCCCAGCCCTAGGAAACCAGTAATCTGCTTTCTGCCAGGAAAGATTTGTCTATTTGGGACATCCTCTAGCCCTCGGAAAGCTTACCTCTGGAGGACACACACATTTCTTGTTTGGTTCTCTTGGGCTAGTGATGGACTTTCCTTTCTCTCTCTCTCTCCCTCCCTCCCTCCCCTACCCCCTTTCTTCCCCCCTCCCACCCTCCACCCTCCCCCCCTTCCTTCCTTCCTTCTGTCTTTTAGCCTTCTCTTGGTCTCTTTAGCAAGGACTCTGAAACTCAGTGTAATGGCTCTTAATTTTTCTGGGACTCAGGAAAGGGGGGGGGCCTCTCCCTTCTTTGTTATAAGGATTAATTACTTTGTTTGTAAAGTGCTATAGGGTTTGTAGAGTGGAAAATCAAACTATTGTTGGTTTTGTTTCGTTGTTCCAAATTAATGTCACTTTCTCAGGTTTTTTTCTTAATTTGGTCTACCTCGTTAGCAAAATCAAATTTCAGAGGAAGATGCCGCATGCCTCCTTTTATCATACCACCAGCCTGGAGAACCCACAGCAAGAGGCAGGGACGCAGAGGCCAAGGCTGGAGAGGATCCAGCCAGGGAGCCAGTAGGCGAGTCTCTTGTTTTATGGTGGCTTGTGTCTTGCTTCCTCATGGGGAGAGGGGGAGGGGACCCTCGGTACACATGTGGGCTCTGCCTTTTCTGTAGTCACCTACCTGGTTTTGGTCTACTTGGTCCTGGAGCTCCACAAACGTTTCCTCGGTTCAGATAAAGGGCAAGAGCCGATAATTCGCCTACGAGGTAATGAAACTCCCAAGGACAAGGAACGCGGATCGGCCGCTCTAGTATTTAAAAATTGCAAACTTAAATCAAGAATCAAGTTACCATTTGGGGCCTATTGAATTATAACAAATATTAAAAACTAAATCTCCCGGCTGCCGAGGAGACAGGGAACCAGGACTTCCAATAATGCTGGTAGCATTCTAAATGGTTGAAGTCCCCGCAGAAGGCAATTTGTCAATACCTATCAGGAGTAATAACATGTTAAACTCGTTGACCCAGTAATTCCACTTCTGAGGATCTATTTTAAGGAATTTATCCAAAGTATGAAAAAGGCTATATGCGTGCAATGTTCATTATAGCATCATTTAAGATGTCAAAAATTAAGACGGGAATCGAGCTAAATGTATGGCGTTGGGGTTTTCCATGGAACCAGGTCTCCTTGATGGACAGTAGTGCAGTCAATTAAAATGATGGTTTTTCAGGACTGTGCACAAGAACAAAAGAAGGAAGCACAACTGAAAGTGGACCGTGAGCCTGGCCACGTGAAAAGACATGTGCAGAAGAGCTAGGGAATGGGACAGGCTAAAATAATTACTGTGGGGGGCTTGGAGGTGTGACACTGGGGGGTCTTCTTGGTTTCTGTCTCTCCATATTTTCTACTGTAGAGCATTGCTACCATAATAATAAAGAAGACTAGAGAGAAAAAAAAAATCAGCCCCCTGGAGCATCTCAGGAAGGTCAAACGTGCTGTTTCATTCTCAGAAAACCTTAAATGAGGAGCAAAGAGACAGTAGTGGTAAGCTAGCATAATGACCATATTCCCTGGCATTCTGGAGAAAATGACAATTTCCCCCATTCCCTGAAACAAATCTTGACTAACTTTGATAGTTCAGCAATTAGAACTTTGGCATACAATCTTTCTTCTTCAACTCCTATAATTAGTGGTCTCCAATTATATGAATCAATTTCAATTTCTATAAATCAGATGATTTAGAGAGAGGGCTGTTCAATTTCCTTTTCAACTGTATGGTTTCAGCAGCAATAAAACTCTCAGCTTAAAATATCAGGATGCAACTTGCTCCAGAAATATTACCCAGAGCAGTTAGGGCTTCTGCCGGGAGCCACAGTATGTACCTCCCAGGTAGCCGGTTTTCGTGGCCTCTCTTACTGTCTGCCCCTACATCCGATCTGGGATTGACACCAGCTTGTAGGTGCCTTCCCCGTCTGGGTGAATATCACCAGACCTGCCTGGTCTTCCAACAGGCAGACCCAGCTGGGACCCAGATCGTTCTCTCTGGGTAATGCTAGTCAGCGTGTCTCCTTTGTCCTTTAATCCTGCCCTTGACAACTTTAGTGGCCTGTGAAGGTCTTGCATGCAGTGGCCTGGTGCCCTGGCGCCGATCGGCAGGGGCGGCTGGACTCCCTTAAGCCTAAGCTTCGAGAAGCGCTCGATACATCCAGCTGCTTGGTGGGGCTCTCCTGAATTAATTCCCGATCTGTCTCTGGAATTTGGAGATGGGTTTTCTCCTTCTCTCCGAGTCCTTTAGCAATGAGATGTGACCTCTGTCATTCCACAAGGAGCAGGTCTTGTTATTAATTCTAGAAATTTTAAAAAGGAAAAATCATTGAGTTACTTTTTTTTTTTTTTTAAATCTGAGTCTCAACAGAGTCTTCCCGGTGTGGGAATCTCACAGACATTCTCGTGGAGCTCACTGTACCGCCCCTCCTTCTGAAAGCAAGAAGGCGGGGTGGGATTGAGGACAGGTCGAGGGGTGTTGCTCCCAGAACCAGAGCCGAAGGCCACTCTGGGCTGCAGAACAACGGACAGCCACCCCCCACTCCTGTCTCCCCTTGAAGGAGATAAGTGCCCAGGGCTGGCATTTGCTGCTAATGCGGTTTTTAGCAAGATGTCTCCTTTTTGTTGGAGATTGGCTTATGCTTTTATAGTACTCTTAAATTCAGCTTATGTTGAATTATTGTTGTTCTTCGTTTTATACATGACTTCCAGTTCCCACAGCATTAGACTCTCATTAAGCACTGGGGCTGCTTGCTGAGGTTTCTTGACAGATAGATCATGGAAAATCAGAATGTGGTACAGTGCCACCCCCACCCCCTATAATGTATAGCCAAGTGCAGCCCCCTCTTGGAATGCTGGCCCCGAGGAGTTCAACCCCACACCTAAAGCTCTCGTTAGGCACCTGGGGCTCCTGGGAAAGGGGACAGCAAGACCGTCTCCCAAACCTTAAAGAGGACGAGGCCCACATCTCATGGAGTGATGCTCAGAGAGGAATGTAAAACAAGACACGGAGATGTGGAGGAGGCAGCTGTGGCATATGATGTTCTGTAGCCAGAATGTTCGAGAACAATGATTTCAGACCACCCTCAGAATATTATGTGAAGGGGCAAAATGGGAAAAGAAACGAAATGCAATCTCTATTTTGTTTACGTCTGAATACGCACATGTTAATCATATTTAAGTGACTATGATTAGGAAGGAGAATATGGAAGTGTCAGAGCCAGAGGAAGGTGGTAGAATTAAAAATGGTTTTCATTTTCTTTCGTGGCTACCTTTCTCGGTTTCTCGGGTCTTCTGCAGCAAATATGGAACTCTTTTATAAATAAAACGTGGGGGGTTGTACAAAGGCTTAGGGAGAGGAAGGTAACTGTGAGGCCCTCAGTTGGCTCTAGTACCTGGGAACCAGTGAGGAAAACACTGATTTTTTTGGAGGAGAAAAGCCATTGCTGAATTTCCTTTTTTTTTTTTTTTTAAACCAAGTTGACCACTCTTGAGACCAGCAAATAGTTTTGCTGCTGAGTAAACACCGTCTTCACTTTCATCCTTTTTGTTAAGTTCTAGAATGGGCCGGGAGTGGGGGGTGGTGGGAGGGACCACTCCTGTGACGGGAGACAAGACTAATAGGCAAGTTTTCTTCACTCAGGGCAAAAGATTCACAAATATTCCAAATTAGCATTTTACAGACCCTTTTCATCTCCGGGAGGGAGTTCTGCAGGTACCACGCTTAGACCTGCACGTTACCGATGGAGATGGTGGTCCCATCCTTTTGCTGAGCCCATGGTGGAAACACGAAACAGAACCTGGACCACTGGTTTCAAAATCGTGTGGCGTCTTTACAGGGTCACCACGGTTCCCCTTGCTGCGAAGGATAACGTTCCACTTAAAGAAACTTCTGCACTGGCCAGCAGCGGGCGTTTTCTTCCTTCTCCCACATACTTTTCCTGGAAGCAGAAAGAAGGCCCTATTGTTATCCAAAGGCCACTCTCTCCTAAGTATGTCCTTAGGCTCCCTGAGTTGATGGTGTCTTTTGCTGTGGCACAGTATCGGGAAATGTCAAGTATTCTGGATTGCCCACGGAAGAGTTTTGTTTTGTTTTTTGTCTTTTTAAAAAAATTTTGGTAGAAGGAAAAAAAAAGAGCTTTTAAATTTTAAAGTGAAAAATCCGGATTTGGAAGAAAAAAATGTAAAAGTTGGTAATAATGGAGACTTTGTTTGCCGGACGCCCCAGCCCGGTGACTAATGGGCCAGCTGCTTATGGGGCAGAGCCCTGGCTGGGGGTGTCTGTGGGGAGCAGAAGTCAGCAAGCATGGGGGACATGGGCTCTGAGTAGGGGTCTGGGGTATGGGGCGGGCAGGGTTACTACGCAAAACCCCATGAGAAAAGTATTTAACTAAAACTTAAGCTTCTACCAGGGCATTTGATGGATCTTGAAATGATATGGCCAACCGTCATGATGCTTCTTTTCCTAAGAATAAAGGGTCAGTTGTGTCCTGACTCAAGGGGCAGGCTATTTTGCACAATCCTCACTCCATAAGAATTTTCCTCCCCATAAACCCCTTTAAAATGGCATCCAAGAGAAGCGACCTGCGGCAAACATAGCACTCTGGGGGGATTGTTCCTTCAGGGGCGATCAGGTAAGAAAACAAGCCAGAGACCTTCTGTCTCCTGTTTGGGAAATTTTTCTGGGTTGAGATTGCACTTCCAAGTTTGCCTTCCTGGGGCACGGGAGCTTTTGCTACAAATGACACCACAGTGTTTGTTGGGCGGGGAGGGGCCTCCAGAGTCCCTCTCCTTATCAGGTCGATACATGTACCTGGTATTACAATGCCGATCCATAGCTAAAAATAGCTTCCTTTTGTTGTCATCTCCCCAAACAAAGGGAAGGGACGCACAGATCCGACCCACTTGCCTGCCTCTCCTGCCCTGTGCTTCCCAGCATTCCTGAATCAAGCCCTTTGGTGTCCCTCTGGAATGGCTTTTTCATTTACAAAGTGGGGGTGGGGGGGGTGGGTAGAATAGACACAGAGTAAGGCTGAGGCCCATGCACTAGGAAACGTTCTTTCGAAATACTAGGTACCGGAAAGCACCGGGGCAGCGTCCCATGTCCCCACACCGCCCTGATTCGGCATGCAAGATTTAGGTGAAAGTGCATGGACTCCTCGCCTCCAGTCAGCTGGGGGAACCCCGCATTTTTTTTTTTTTCAAATGCATGCTCTTCAAATATATACAAGACCTTATTCTTTCCCAAATCCTGTTAGCCATAGTTCAACTTTATATTCCTTGATTGGTCTTGTGTTTTCCTTCTGACTTTTGGTCCAGGTTGTTGCCCTGGATTAAGCACCAGGGCACGACGTTTCATTTCCCTTTGTCTAAGTGTACCCTCCTTTGCCTTCTCGATAACGGGTTATGTGCACACAGGAGGTGGGCACAGAGTCTTGGTTGTATTTTGGGTGACGGTGGGGGTGGGAAGGTTGGATCCTGGAGGGGCACAGAATAGTAATTAGACGGAAAGTGCTCTCTGTGCCTTATCTGCATAAAGAAAGATAAAGCCCATGTAAATAATATGTGTGTTTCCCATAATGAATGTCCCCTTTCTCTCCATTTCTGCATAGTATTAGAAATTGTGTTTTTATTATATGAGACATTGGACGCATGCCAACAAGTTTTTCTTTTAACTTGATATTTTGGGCTCTGATCTTTGTTAGAACTACAATGGCATGTATCTCGTACAGTCAGAGGTCATTTCTATAGCTCCTTCCCCTTCCCATCATTTCTGGGGAATGTTTGTTTTCAAAACAAAGAATTGGGTTAAAGCTTAGGTATCATATATCAGAACATATTTCAAGCCGAAATTAAGAACACTCAAACCTTCCTTTTAAAGGTCAGATATTATTTATTATTATTATAAAAATGATCTGTGATTTATGAATTTAACTTCTCATAAACCTCCTTTGTAACAGAATACGCAGTCAGAGGCTTAACATTACATTGTTTTCTTTTGACAACGTATCCACGAGACCACTGCAGCTGTTCCTTTACTCACAATAGCAGATTAATTAACACAATCATATGCTGTTGGCTCTTACTCAATGAGTGGGTCTGCAGCGGGATAGATAGGTAAATCCTTTAAATGCAGTGCAGATAAAGCAATATACTATGGTAGTTTCCTAACTCGCCAGTTTCGCTTCTGACTCGCCAGCCCTATTTGGACAGGTTCATGGACCACAGGCGCCCTGAGCTTGAATTTCAAAGTCAGCCACACCTATCTGAGCGCCATAACACTCAACATTTGCAAGACGTAAATATGGAAAAGCAGAAGACCTCTCAGAAATCAGCGGCTTTGGTGAAAATAGCAGTCAGTCTGCCGCCAGCATTTTGAGTCTGCAGTATTTTTTTAAAGTTCAATCATTGCTTTCCTTAAATATCTTCCTTGCTATTACTCACTTTTTTTTCTTTTCTTTCTTTCTTTCTTTTTTTTTTTTTTTTCTTTTGCCCATCCCTCAGCACACATAGTTCTGGGCAGCCGTCATGACTTTGGCTTTTAAGTACTAAAAGGTTTTTTTTCTTCTGCATGTGTGCTAATGAAAACGTGGATAACTAAACCTTCCCTCTTTGCCCAGTCACCAGTCCTGAGTATTTATTGGCAACTTTAGCTGACATTTTAGTGAACGTCAAACCTTTGTTAGAGAAAATGTAAGGCTTTGCTTTAGAAACAGGCATGCCCATGTTAAGAACGAGGTAACCAGGCAGTGGGCTTAATAGAATTTCCTTCAGACTTTTTTTTTCTTATGTCCATTACATATGCAACACTAATTTACTTTTTGTTGTTTTACTTAGCACAGAAATTGAAAATGTGACAAGCTTTGCTGGATTAAAAGGCTCATTTTATAGACACATAGACCAAGGGAAAGAAGAAAAACAAATCCATAATTTGGAACCTTTTAGAGGGTCCAGGTGGTAGAAATTCAAACTCTCCCATCACTTGTGGCATTTGTGGTAGGACAGAGTGTTCTTTGGAGCTGTGGCTGTCCTTTAGAAACAGACCCGAGTTTGGCCACGTTTGGTCATAGAAGTCGTGGATGCTGAAGAGACAGCAACACGTCATACGCTGAGGTCTTCTAGGCTCGGCTCAGGCGCTGCTTCCCAGCACGGGGTCCTGGCTCAGAGGTCCCTGTAGGCTCCATGAGATTTTGGAGCATCAGGCAGAAAGGATGTGCTAAGCATCTAATTATAGGATGAGCTCAGGTTGTCTGCAAGTCTCCTCATACCTGGGGAGTTTGCAACTCTTCCCAGACCCACGGGGGAGCAGTTGCCGCACGGAGAGAAGGCATTGGAGCCACTCTGCTGTTCTCCTCATCTCTACCCTGTTCCAACCTCTTTAGCTTTTTTTTTTTTTTTTTTTTTTTTGGCTAAAATCAAAAACTCATTCTTTAAAAAAAATAATAATAATCCAGAACACACGAATAATTAGTTTTATATAGAAACATTATCTAGGAGAATCAGAATATTTGATTCTGACTTGAGGACAGAATTGGCTTGGAAATCTGCACAGACAGACAGAGGGCAGACAGGGATACAGGGATGATGGGTAGACCCCTGGGAGGAGCAGTTATGACTGGACCATTAAAGCTCCACGTCAGGGCTCCAACAAATGCACAGTCTGCGCTAGGAGCAGCTGTCATCCCCACGAGCACTGGACATCTTGCAAAGTCACAGTCTTCTTTCTCTGCCTTGGAAATTCATGTGGCCCTTTCTCTTTTTCTGCTTGTGATGGGAAGCCGCCTGGGTAAGGCGGGAATGAATCTGCTGTCTGGAGGGTGTGACAGCTGACCTTGTGCCTTTAAGGTACAAGTAACCACGATGCTCCTGGTCTGTCCCACATACACTTGGAGCTCTGTGTCTAGGAATGCAATGGCTCCCTCTGTCTGTCCATCCTTTTCTCTTTCTCTCCTTGCATTAAACCCATGGCATAAAAGTGGGGTGCATGGCACAGCCCAGAGTCACTTCCAGAGCCTTTCTTTCCCACCTGTAGTTTTATTGAAAAATAACTGACATGCATCATTATATGTTTAAGGTATGTAGCATGATGATTTCACTTACATGGATTGGATCGCATTAGGTTCAGCCAACAGCCATCTTCTCACATAGAGAGATTAAAAGAAAGAGAAAAGGAAAAACAATTCTTGTGACGAGGACTCTTAGGATGTACTCTCTTACTAACATTCCTTGTAGCACACGGCACTCTTGGCTTCAGTGTTCATGCTGGACATTGCAGTCCTGATGCTCATTTGTCTTATGACCAGAAGTCTGTGCCTTTGGACCACCTCCATTCAATTCCCCCTTCCCTCACCCTTCCCCTCTACTGATTGCAAGTCTCTTCTTCTAGGAGTCTGTTTTTGTTTGAGATGCCATAGGTAAGTGAGATCATATATCATTTGTCTTTCTCTGTCTGATTTCTTTCTTTTTTTTTTTTTAAGATTTTATTTATTTATTTGTCAGAAAGAGAGAGAAAGCATACAAGCAGGCAGAGAGGCAGGCAGAGGCGGAGAGAGAGGCAGGCTTCCTGCTGAGCAAGGAGCCCGACGCGGGACTCAATCCCAGGACCCTGGGATCATGACCTGAGCCGAAGGCAGCGGCTTAACCCACTGAGCCACCCAGGCTTCCCGGTCTGTCTGATTTCTTTCACGTAGCAGAATGCCCTCAAGGTCCATCCATATTGTTGCAAATGGCAGGATTTTCTCTTTTCTCGGGCTGAATAATATTCCACTGTGTGTGTATATATCACGTCTTCTTTATCCCTTCAGTCACTGATGGATACTTAGGCTGTTTCCATGTCTTGGGTATTGTAAATAGTACTGCTATGAACATGGAGTGGGGTACAGATATCTTTTTAAGTTAGTATTTTCATCTCATTTGGATATATTCCCAGAAGTGGGATTGCTGGATCCTATGGTGGTTTTATTTTTGTTTTTTTGAGGATCCTCCCTACTCTTTTCCACAATGACTATGATTGTTTGCATTCCCACCAACAGTGTACGGAGTCCCTTTTCTTGACATCCCTGCCAGGATTTGTTTTCTCTTTGTGATGATGGCCATTCTAACAGGGATGTGGTGAGGTCTCATCAGGGTTTTAATTTGCATTCCCCTGATGATTAGGAAGGATGAGCACCTTTTCATATACCTATTGGCCTTCTGTATATCTTTAGAGAAATGTCTATTCAAGTTTTCACCCATTTTCGAATGAAGTTATTTGAGTTTTGCTATTATGTTTTAGGTGTTCTTTATGTATTTTAGATATTAACCCCTTATCAGATAATATGGTTTTAAAATATTTTTTTCCCATTTTACAGGATGTCTTCTCACTTTGTTGATGGTTTCTTGTGCTGTGCAGAAGCTTTTTAGTTTATGTAGTTTATTTTTGATTTTGTTGTTTATGCTTCAGGCGTTCTGTCCAGAAAATCATGACCAAGATCCATGGCAAGGTGCTTTATTGCTGTGTTTTCCACTAGGACTTCATGGTTTCAGGTCTCACATTTAAGTCTCTAATCCATTTTGAGTTAATTTTTGTGAGTGGTGTAAGATAGGGTCCAGTTTCATTCTTTTACATGTGAATATCCAATTATCCCAGCCCCATTTATCGAACAGACTGTCTTTTGTCTATTGAGTATTCTTGGCTCCCTTGTCAGATATGAGATGACTGTATATGCTTGGCTTTATTTCTGGGCTCTACAGAGCCCTTTTGAGGGTCTTCTTTAAGAGCTCAAAGATATCTCTAACGTACCACTAACCACACGGACATGGATTTTGTGGATGTTTCCTGTGATTACGCATTATAACCAAAAACTGTTCAGCAGGTGCTTGTGAGCTAGGCCAAGAGTCAGAAGACTTTGGTCCTGGATCATCTCTTTTTTTTGTAGTACTGAGGCACTGAGGAAACCATGTTAACTCTTTGCACTTCCTGTATTATATTACTTAATTGGACTCATTATGTGCATGTTTCTTCATAGAAAGATATGCGGAAACAAGATCTTGGCTATGAAGTGTAGGTAATGCTGTGTGAGATGCTAAGGGAAGACATCCTGGAAGTTCAGAGAAGGTGATAGGCTCCAGGAGGAGGGGGAGGTTCTGTCTGCTTGCCGTGTCCCTGTGCCTGGAGTGGTGTCTACCCCTTGCATTCAACAAACATTTGTTGGACAAATGAATAAACAGACAATTGTAGGATCCCGTACTGTACTAGACAAGGAGATTGAGGGGAGGGCTCTGGAAGGAAACTGAACTCATCTCTGAACAAGCAAGTGGGCACACTGCTGTATCCAGTGGAAAGAAAGGCAGTTGTCTCTAGAACCATAGATTCCTCTGGTGGAGAAAGAGAATACACAAAAATATTCTTTCACTGGCAGGGTAGAAGGGACCTAACCAAGGTTACACATTCACAATGGAACTTGCGATCCATTTCTTGACTCATTTTCAGCCCAGAATGTTTCTCATGGAGGTGTCTGATTGAAGAGAATCTTCTAGGTTCCAAGGGCTAGTCAGGCTGGGATTCATTGTTGAGGCAGGGGGCTGGGTCATGGAGCAGGCAGGATATGTGCTCTTGGAAGAAAGACATGAAGCCTGAAAAGTTACAGCAAGAGACTCCGGTGGGGGTAGGGCAGGAGGCCAGCCCGTGAAGGCCATGGTTTCAGCAATGGGAAGTGTGCTTTGCCTTTGTGAGGACAGTCAAAATCATCAGGATCCAGCTGTAGTAATAATTTTGTCCCCTGACTGTACTGACATTTTCCATAATGATGCAAAATGCAGGGACTGTCACACAGTTGGGATTCAGTAAATATTTTTTGGATGAACTTCCGGAAGGAAGGAATGTGCACTTCTGTGAAGCTTCTGGAGGATCTAGTCTCCCGGTGTAAGGAGAACCTGAGCCTTGGATTGTCCTTCCGCTCTTTGCCTTGCCCTTTCCTTATACCCTCCTCTCATGCAAAGGGCCCTGGGTTATTCTGGAAATACCTTAGTCCGTTTAACCTTCCATTTCCTTCCTGTGGAATGGTTTCTGCCCTCTTAACTTCTCAAACGTCTACTCATCTTTCAAGACTCAACTGGATGGTCACCTCTTCAAGGAAGCCCTCTCTCCTTGCCCTACTCCCCACCAGCCTACATGGTCACTCCTGGGAATACCACGGGCCTTCACGAACATCTTTTTAAGGCTCTTTGTGCTTCCTTCTTAGGGAGGGTGTTGGAGGCATGTGAGGATGCATATCCTCGCTATTCTGCAACAGTGGTCTGGGCAGTGAACTGGAGGTCGATTAACACCAGCATGGGGAGTTGCCCAGAGTGAGTGTGAGTGAAAATTTGTTGATCGAATGAGCAAACCCCTCATTGCATTGCTCTTGGAGCTGCAGATGGGAGAAGGCAGCAGAAGCAATTAGTGGGTAGCAAATGACATTTGGGAGGCAAAATGGTAGAGATGGGGCTCAGAGGGCACAGTTCTGGGCCTTTCCAATGCACGAGCTGCTCAAGGTCACTGTGGATACATGTGCCCACGACTGACACTGGCCCCAGAGCTGTTGCTTTTCTTATGGTAAGCAGAATCGCCATGGAGGTGGGGCGGGGGGAAGTGTCTGGGGTTCTGTGTGATGCTGATGTAAACGTCCTCTGTATTGGGGTGGGAGTGAGCGGGTTCTACCCCAAAGTGGATGTTCCCAGTTCCAGAGCAAGGGGCCAGGAGTTCTCTGGGGAGCTATAGGCTCAGAGACTTCAATGCCTTTCCAACGGGGAGAGGATTAGTGGTCCAATAGGCAGACATTGTGGCCATCTTCCCCCTCCCCGACCCTCTCCATAGATGCCAGAGAAGAGGCATCCGCAGGTGCACACACACACACCGAGAGACCCTGGCAGCCACAATGCCCGTCCGTTGTGGGTGTGCCCCCGGGTGTGTGTCTTTAAGAGGCACGGTGAATGGCCTGAGTCATCGATGATGCTCTTGAATGGCAAATTGGTCAGAGTTGCACAATGGTAATGATCACTCTGTCCGTGACCTTTCTAGTGCATTTACATTTTATCACAACATGCATAAGCCACCCATAGGCTTCCCATTGGCTGGGTCATTCCTTAGGCACAATACCCCAGCATGCGGGGGGACGCATCCCGCGTGGATGAGAGAGGGGCAGCCTCTGACACATCCTGCTCTATTGTGCTCTGTAATCTTTATCACCAAAGGAGACTTTTGACTCCAGCCCACGTTTTCTTCCTTTTTTAAAAGTGAGGGCACTCAAATGTGACTTCGCATTCCCTCATTTCTATGGCGCCCTAAACTGAAGCCCTAGACCCAGAGCTGCCCCCCTGCCCTCCTGCCCTGGCCCCGGTGTGGAGCTAGGAGGCAAGCGAGTGCTGGAGGAGGGGACACGGGGGGGGGGGGTGTAGGTGTATTTTAAGACAGTGCTTTCCAAAGGAGCCTGCTTCAGTGTTGCACATGAGAGTGCTTGAGCGTGGGATTGTGGTTGTGCGTGTGAGTACTATGTGTTTATGTGTGTGTGTGTGTGTGTGTGTGTGTGTGTGTGTGTGCATGCACACACGTTCCCATGCTGGTCCTGCAGAAATTCAACCTGGAAGATCTAAGCCGGTGTCAGATTCCGTGGACCATCCCAGAAGCCTCACCTGCGGGGTTTCCGGCTGTATTCCCATCAGCTATAGACAATCAGCTTGTGTGCCCTCATTTGCTCATTTCCTCCTGTAGTTTGCATGACTGAAGAAATAAAGAAATTGCATTCCTCTTCAATTTATAGAAAAATAATAACTGCCGAGGAGAGATGAAAGCTTCAGAAACTGAGGGTAGAGCCACTGCCACATTCTGGGTGCTGGGTCCTGTTTGGCGCCGGCTGTCTGAATGAGGTAGGTGCTAGGGCGCCCGTTCCGCAGAGGGGGCCGAGAGGCTGACAGTGGCTGGGTCCATCACCCAATAGTTGTGCGACAGGTGCGCCCCCTCCCCCGCCCCCAGGTGCATCGCCTCCCGCTGCGGGGCTCTCAGCGGCGCATGCGCAGCGAGGGGCGCTGTGCGTTCCAGCCGCTGGGTGCTATCGGGCTGAGTCGTCATTGCTGTTTTCATTGGCGCCTTTAGGTTACAGTGCCAAGAACAAAAATAAGCCTGGCTATTTTTCACTCATATTTGGTACTTCTTTTTCTTCTTCTCCTTTTTTTCCTCCAATGCCATTGAAATAGAATTCTAATTTTTACTTAAAATGTGTAATCTTAATAAATGGCTACATTATTGCATGACGCTCGATATATTTAAAGACCACCTCTCTTTCAGAAGAGCTCATCTCCAATAATATAATCACAATCAATAGAAAAACATGTTTCTATATACAGGATCTGCTCTTTTTTTCCCCATCTATCCAGATAGAAGAGCCTTATCTCTATATATATGCATGTATATGTGCGTGGGCTGTTACAATGTTCTAATATTTTAATAATACCGCTTTATATTTCATCTTCATATATCCAGTCTTAGACTTTACATCAGATTTACTTATACACGATGTGCCTTACACATTTTGAGTGTTTTAGGTGACTGTCTTGTTTTTGCAAAGCCCTCTTGGCCTTGGGTAATACACAACCAACAAGGGTTTGGTAAAGATGCTTCCTCAGGGCTGCCACAGGCAGGGGTGAGGGAAAGGTGGTGGGTGAGTGTCCCTCCTGTGACTGACCGCAGGGGTGCAGGAGGGCCTGCTCACGTGGGTCTTCAGAATCCAAAACCAAGAGGGCACTCTCTTCAGAAATACGTCAAAGCCCAGCTTTTGGGGCTGGCTGTTTTTAACCCAACAGGCTAATTAATGTGAGGGGCTAAATGTTTGGGACCCCTCAAATCTCATGTTTCAATCTACCCCCCACTGTGCTGGTACTCGAAGTTAGGGCTCTGAGGAGGTCATGAGGTCACGAGGGTGGTGCCCTCATGAATGGGATTAGTGCCTTTGTAAGCAGTTAGAGATCTACTTCGCTCCTTTCGCACCCGGGGGAGGGTACAAGGAGAAGTCTACAGGCCAGAAGGTGCGCTGTCCCCAGAACCAGCCCCTGATCGCACACTGATCTGCGCCTTCCAGCCTGCCTGCGGAACTGGAAAATCCGTTTTTAGAAATCAATTTTTGTTTTTGATAAACCTCCCAGTTTATGGCATTTTGTTATAGCAACCTCAGCTGAGACAGTTAGTAGTTTTCTAATGTATTTCTTAGATTATTTTAAATCCTTTTGCTCGTAGCAGATGTTTTCTTGGAGGTGGGCTTAAATTCCACTTAGTACGGTTTGGTCAGGCTCTGACAGCCTGGGGCTACCCCTGGTCCAAGTCTCAGCGAGACGAGGCAGGCTGGGCCACAAAGGCAAGGACGTTGGGTTCTCATCCCAGCAGTGCCACCATCTTGCCTTGGGACCTTTCTGGCTCTCAGACCCTCAGTCTTTCCATCTGTGGGATGGAAGCTTTCCAGACTGTTCTCCGAGCTCCTTTCTGGCTTTGTGCTTCAGTGACCCTCTTCTTGGTGCTATGGGGATCAATCCAGGATGTGTGATTGAAGGTCTAGCCCTGTTGTGCAGAAGTTTAGCCTTAAGAAAGCTGAGGCTTTGAGAAGTGAAAAGCTTAAGGTCATTTGCTTGCAAATGGCAGAAACTTGATTCCACCTAAGACTCTCTGAGGTCACAGCTCAGACTTAACCACAGCGCACGTCGTGGATATTCTTAGAGTTTGCTCCTAGATCCTTGCACATCAGAAACCGTTTCCCATCCTTGCTGGAACGGTGGTTGTGTTTCGCCTTTCAAGGTGCTGGTCTCCCCTGTCCTATTTGAATCCTTCTCTTGGAACTGCACCCTGTCTTCTCCATCAGATGAGCAGTAGGGAGCTTGTTTTTCGAAACTCAAGTGTTCAGAAACCCTGCTTTTTTTTTTGGACAGAGACCCCGCTTCTTAAACACCAAGTCAATACAAAGAGTAACAGAGCCCTGAAATGTTCACGTAAGTGGGGAAATCGAATCTGATTCACGATCTTTCTGCCTCTTGTGCAGACCCTCGAAGGGCCACACCAGTGGCAGAGCGTGAGACACATCTTGTTTGGTTTCAGGTCCTTAGGGAACTCATTTGCACGTAGGATCTCAGGGACTCGGGTCTAGGGGCAATGCCTGAGCCTGCCGAGGATTTTGGAAGAGGTGAAAGGTGTGGGAAAGCAAAATTTGAAGGGGTTGAATCTGCTAAGTGTCATAGACCATAATATTACAGCCCACGCACCAGGTTGACATATCCGGATTTTGCCTGCAGGACCCACCTGGCCAAGTGCCTCCGGTATTGTGTATACCCCAGGGAGAATTGAGCCATTTCCTCAAGCGGTGGGAAAGTGAATGAAAATGTCACTGCAGGGTGAATTACCAGTCCTGAATCTGACAGATCTCCTTTCCTGACGAAATAGCACACAAGGAGCCAGTTTCTGCCACTGGATCTGTGTCCTCGGGAAATGGGACGGGGCTGGCCCTAGGCTCAGGTGATGAGGGTTCTCTTCAGCGAGCTGACACCAGGGAGAGTAGACACACTTACACTCAGGTGGCAGGGGGCCAGGTGACACTATTTCCCATGGCCCCCCATGGGAAATAGTGACTAGTCGAGAGATCAAACCGGATCGCCAGGCCAAGTCCACAGCAGGGAGAGAGGGCAAACTTGGCTGGAGCCCTTGGGCTGATAGGGATCCAGGCATTCTCGACATATTTTATTTTCTTAGGAAGGACAAAGAATCTGAGATGGCTTTGTTGCCCCTCTGGCCAACTAAGAGGGTAGAGGCTGGACAGCGGTGTTGTGTCTGTGGACATCACCCAGCAAGGCAGTGAGACACTGGTGGAAAAGCCTCCAGGTGAATGAATGAGTTCAGGAATACTGAGCACTATCCTTGCTTCTTTTTCTTTTCTTTCTTCTCCTCCTCTTTCTCCTTCTTCTTCTTCTTCTTCTTTTTTGTTTTTTGTTTTAAGTCTGGACTTCTAACTCATTCTTTAGGCCAAAATAAGTCCCAGATGTGTCCAGACAAACAGAAACACAGAAAGACCTAGAAGAAAATAGAAGTATTTGTATAATCATAGAGCGAAGCCTTTGCTAGCCATAATATCAGAGTCAGAAACTCTAAGAGTAAAGGTTGGCAGATTTTCCTATTTCTTCACTTAGCATAGTGCTCTTCAATAGGCATTTTTTCCATGAATTTGACCACATAAAAATCAAATACTTCTAAGCAGCATGCGCACACATGCGAACACACACACACACACACACACACATTTCAGACTCAAACATAAACTACAAAAGACAATATGGGAAAAAAATATTTGTTACATATATGTGAGACAAAGGGTTAATATTCCTGGTACAAAGAAAAAAGGTCTTGCAAATCAATAAGAAAAAGACAAATCCTCCAATAGAAAAAAGGTCCAAGGACGTGGGCAGGTAATTCAGAGAAGAAGAAATACAAATGGTCAATAATCAAAGCACACTAAAGGAAATCTTTGCAGCCATTAAATGCACGAGGCTGACCTGTATTTACTGACTTGGAAAGGTGCCCATGACATATTGTTGAATGAAAAAAGTGGGCTACAGAACAGCAGGTAGAGTATGATTCCATTTATGGAAAATTATGAGAGTATCTTAATCCCCATCCTTTGTGCAAACAATAGAAACGTTCTCCAAGTTGGCTTTAGCAAAAAGGGGAATTTGAGGAACACTAGAGCTCTTCATCAACCCCCACTCCCGCCCCCTGCTACTTGCCAGGCCAGGGAGGGGTAGCCTCACCTGTGGACAGCTGGGGTCAGGAGACTGTGAGAGTCCCTGGAAAGCAAGACGGCTACCTCCCCATCCCCCGCTCCCTGGGCCACTAAGGTTCTCGCACTGCACTGCTGGTCTCTCTGGTTTTTGGCTTCTCTTTCTCTCTCTGCAGGCCAATTGGACAGTAGGATTGAGGATCATTTTTATTCATTAAAAAAATATTTTTGCATGGTTGGGATTTTTTTTTTTTACAATGGGTGTATATTATTTTTAAATTTAAGAAAAAAATGTATATTTTCTTTTCAGAGACAGAAACAAAAATTCCAGTTAGGAAGTTTGACTGGTAAAGAGTTAATATCCTTAGCATAGAGGAAATGCCCACAAATCAATAAGAAAGATAATGCCCCAACCAAGAGGAAAAAAGTGCCCACCTAAGAGCCCTTATTTAGTGAGTGTTTACTGTATGTCAGGAACTGAGAGAAACATCCTGTATGTGTCATGTCTTCCACATCTTAATAAGGAAGATGCTATTCCTTGCCTTCCACCCTTCCTTCCCTCTTTCCTCCTTTCTTTCCAGTGAATATCCTTTGAATATCTCCCTTCTGTTGTGTATATGCTGGGCTCCGCAGATACAATGTTGCCCTCGTGGCACTTGCATCTTTATTTCCTCTGTTCTGCTGCTAAGGAAGCAGAGGTTGGAAGAAGCGTTCACCAGTACACCTGTTTCTAATGAGCATGTTACAGGATCTTCAGATATGAGCGTGGGATTCCCAGAGGGAGAAAAATAAATGGCCAATAAACATATGGAAATATTTTCACCCGATTAGCAATCAGAGAAAACAGTTAAAAGTAGTTTTAGTCTATTTATTTATGTATTTGCTTCTCAGACTGCCAAAGATTTGTATAAAATTGATAACAATTAGTATTGTCTATAGGGTTGGGGGAAATCAGACACTCTCTTAGTCTGCTGGTAGGTGTTTATATTTACGCAAAGTTTTGGGAGAATAATTTGTCAAACATGTCAAAGACTCCCAAATAAAAGTCTACCCATTGCCTTAGCAATTCTTTTATGAAATTATTCATATATATGTGTATCTGTATGTGTATATCAGATAATCAAAGATATTTGACCAAATATACTCATTACAGCCCAGTTTATAACAATAGAATTTTGGAAACAATTTAAATGTACTTCCAAAAGGAATCGGTTACAGAAACTGTGATTCCCTTACTACGGAATCCTGGCGGTATTAAAAATGATGGTGGAGGTCTGAATTTTTGACATGCAAAGATATCCGTAATATATTATGAAGTGACAAAAGCAGATTACAAAGCCCGTCTGCATAATATGATCCCCTTTTTTGGGAAAAAGGGAAAATATACTTAGCTATGCATTGTTTCATAGAAAAATTTGAAAGGCTATAAAGCAAAACATTAAGAATGATTATCTCGGGGTAGAGACGTCCAGCCCGGTATCTTCCTTCCTTCCGTATTATCTTCTTGCAATTATCATGTACCAGTTTCATAATCAGGTAAAACCAAACCCAAAGAGGGAAGCTGTTTCTGTTGTAGAGAGAGGCGCCTGAGCCGGGCCCGGTGGTGGTGGATGCTGTGGCGGGGCAGCTTTGCAGACCAGCCCTGCTGGGGAGGGCACCACAGATGCCTTGTGTGGTTCACAGAGCTGCACCCTGCACAGTGCAAGCTCCGGTCTCCGTTTCCCCTGAACGGACACCGTCCAGGGCAGGCCATTCTGCTGTTGGAGTCCCTCGGGTCTGCACAGGTGGGGTCTCAGAAATCTGCTGCACGACCTACAGTGAGCGTAGAACAGAGGAAGACCACTGTGGAAGCAATAGCGGAGCCAGAGCCAATGCATCACAGGGCTGGGAAGGATTGGCTGCCTGTGCCCTCCGCTGGTTACTTGCTTAGGAGGTGTGTGTTTCAGGAATCGTTATGCGAGGAGACAGGCATCCTGTGAGGGGAGCCGGGGGAAACTTCATTGACTGTAGGAAGGACAGGCAACCAGCACACACCTTCGCCCGGAGCTAAAACATCCCCCTTGCTCGGGGCTCCCTCCTCCGCTTGTGAAACGAACAAAAACTGAATACAAACCCAAAACAAAACGAAATGACAAAAGTAAAGAAAATTAAAAAGAAAAAAAAAACAGATACAGAAAAGAGATTACAATATGGAGAACGAGCTAAAAATTGAAGTAGGGGAAATTGAGAAAGATAAGATTAAGTCGGATAAGATGAGAAGGAACAGGATTTAAAATAACCAGCTGGCGACAGTAAGACAATGAAACACAATTAACCTGTTTTTTTTTTAAAAAAAAAAAAAAAAGAAACACCCGGCTAGTATTGAGAGGGCCACAAGCTAGAGATTGAAAACAGATAACACTGGACAGAGGTGAAGTTTGAATGTGGAAAGAACAGTGACAAACGGCGTAAGACGCCATACATAAAAGGTACCACAAAGAGAAATACGGGAGGACAGGAGGAGGGTTAAAATACGAACCAAGGGTAATCAACGGAGAAACAACCACAGAACCAGAAGTCAGAGGAAGCAAGAAGGCTACCAAGCAGGATCGTTGATTATAAGGCTAAAGCAGAAGGACCGTTTTTACCTACTAGGTGAGAGTAACAGCGACAAGCAGGCAGGTGGCCCAAGTTTTTCGTGGGGTCATCTGCACTCTGATTTCAGAATTGTCCAGGTTCTTTTCTTTTGCCCCTTTGTATCTGTCATCATGACATTCGTTATCTGTATAGTGATTTGATTATTGTCTCTCTTCATGCGTCAGACTTCAAGACCCACGAGGGGCAGGAGCCTGGTGTGTTTCTCTTTCCAGCGCATTCCTAGCCCCTTTGGAGGGATCCGTGGTACAGACTTGTTGATTAAATGAGGGAGCGAAGCATCTCTCACAGCTGTGGAGAGAGCCTGCAGCGTGGTGCCCAACGGTGTGGACAGGGAAGCAACCGGCCACCGACTCCCCCTTGCAAACTGAACTCTCCCAGACCTGCAGACCTAACCAAGCCCCAGAGGAGGCTGATGACCCCCCGGGCTCTTGTTCACCATTCGCTGACTTCCCGAGGAGATGAAGGATGTTTGAGGTGGCCCCAGTTTCTAGAAGCTTGTGGTGAGAAGAGACAGGGGAGGTAGAAGAGCCAATCTAGGCATGAGGTGGCATGTTGTGACTCCTACCTCAGACCCATGGGTGACCCACGAAAGAGGAGAATTTTCCAGAAGGGAGGCTCATCCATGAGGAAGGAGACTGGGGTGGTGGCTCTGAGGATGGGCTTTCTTCCATCTCTCTTTTTTACCTTCTGTGCCTGAGAATCCCTTTGCCTGGTGTGCAACTGGGAGCTGGGAGAAGCACCGGAACCCCATTTTGCCAAAGAGAAAATGGCGTTCTCTACGTAAAGTTTGCCCAAGGAAGCTTAATGGATGCCATGACAGGACGGAGAAGCACAGGGACGTGGCCAATCTGATTTGGTTACAGAGGACGTGAGGCCAGGTGGCCAGGGGAACACGGGCTCGGTTCATACATGTGTGGCAAAGAGGTGGTTGCCCCAGCTTTGAAAGGATAAGACTCTGTTGCCGAAACAGAGAGAGATGAGGCTAGCTCTAAGAATCAGCTCCTCTGTTGTAGAGTTCATGGTTACCCCCAGCAAACAAAACAGGAATGGCGCCCTTCCTCAGGGACGAACCTTGTGGGCGTGGGCTTGTGTGCTGTGATCTTTCATGACAGGATTGAAGGTCCCTCCCCCAAAACTGAGCCCAGAAACCTGTAAGATGCGTCGCGGGTCTAGAGGAGGACCTCCACGAGAGCCATTTGTTGGGGGCAGGAGCAGAAATGGGTAGAAAACCGTTGGAAGAGCAGATTTCCTTCTTCCTTTTGTCACTGGTGGAATTGTAGTTTCCTGGGGAGGGTCGTGTGTGGCAGAGGCTCAGAGCTGGTTTTATCCAGGTGAGTGGGCTTCACCAATAAACGATTTCCTTCTGTTGAGAGGTATTATCACCGTATCTGATGTGACGGTACCCGGCGCAGAAATTAGAAGTGAAAATTATAAGAAAAGAAAGAAGTGAAATCAGGAGTTTATGAAATAGAAGTGCCTGCTGGCCGTCCGCGTCCCTATCCCTGAAACTTCCGCATACCTTTTTTTTTTTTTTTTTAAAGATAGAAATTTTGCCCACATATACACTAATAAAAATAAATCTGTTTCCGATTACGAACTATGCAGCCAGGTGCTTGTTTGTTATGAGAA
>NC_045632.1:21764588-21772088 GCF_009829155.1 Mustela erminea | reverse complement strand
ATTTGTTTGCTTCTAATTATAACTCATTATGCTTCTAAATATGTTCTTTAGGGTTACCACATGCAAAAGAATGGAGGTAGGAAAGAAAGAAAATGCACCGGGATTATTAAAAGAAAGAGAAACATACTAATTAGCTAACTAGTATACTCATTTCAATGTTTAATAATATTTTTTAACATTCCAGCATACGCTGCGGAATGAAAAATTACCCACAGCACCACCTGTGCGTCCCCCGGGACATGAGGATTTAGAGTTCTCTCCTGCAGTCTTGGAGCCCTCGTTGCTAAATATTTCTCTATTTCTTTGTATTCCACCCCGTCCCACCCCCACAAATTAAAAACAAAAAAGATAGTAAATTCTGTTTCCCACCAAAGCCTTTTAAATAACATCTCCACAAAGCCCAACTTAATTACATAACTTAAGTGCTTGAGAAAAAAAAAGAAAATAGCATTTATTCCCATAATTTTAGAAGCTGTCGCTACCCATTTCTATATGGGCAAACTACACCGATTATTTGAACAGCCCCTGTCTGCCCAGCAACCCCAGCAGGGCTAGGAATGGGGCTGTTGCTGCCCTCCGTTTTTGTATCTGCTGGGGTCTCCCTTGGCCCCGGGTTCTGGGAAGGTTCTGGGCAGGTTCAAGGCCAAGCACCCGCAGCCAGGAAGACAGGAGACAGAGGGATGCAGAAGGTGTAGAGGAACGCGGGGCTAAGGACCCGAGGCCGGCCCACCCTCTCACCTGCACCCAGAGCACCCATCAGGATCCCACAATTAAAAGCAGGTAATGGCCAAAGCCAAGGGCGCCTCGCACAGCCCCTTGGGCTTGCTTCCTTCCAACTCCACTTCTGACTGCGGGTCAGTCCTACACAAACAAAGGCTTAACAGAAATGTTACCGAGGATATAATAGCCATTTCCAATGATAATACACAATTTTAGCACTGACGCTTGGCTGATTTAGGTGTTCGGTCAACGTGTCAAGCAGCCTGCCTTCCTTAGGCGGGCCTTTAATGGGTAACTGGCAGGCTCTGGCAGCCTTATTTCTGTTTTAGATTTGGTTTGTCATTGGGTATCCATTACCTGCCATTCATCTTTGATCTCTTTGGACAGGCCTGATCAAAAGATGTCATTTGACCTACTCCACTTGGCAGAAACTTGTATGACTCTCATAAAGGGGCCACCCCAGCTATAAATAAAATGACATTATTATTTTTCTGTCCTATCATGTAGAAGAGACAATTATGATAATGCAGTGTCTGTCATCGGGAGCCCAGCAAATTGCTAGCTCTCACGCAACTGTTTAGCTTTCTTATTTGTTTTTTGTCTGTTTTCCTCCATTTCAAGTTGGAAATAAAGCAGAATTGAAATCCCTAATGCTCTGCCTCCCACTCCGACAGTCTCAGGGCTTCTTCCCATGGTACTGACATGCAGGTGTGGTTAGCAGCTTGTGTTTGTCAATGGTGGGTGGTGGCTATGGCTGGGTTGGCAACGCGAGGCAACGGGGGAAATCAAGTTCGTCCTTCATTTAGTGTTTTGAAAACAAGCTAATCTCTGAAATTAGAACCAAGAGATACTACTGAAAATAGATAAAAATCATGGCAAGGGCTTACTGTGTCCTTCACCAGGACCTAAGAGGGAAAGGTGCCTCGAATATTCACCTGCCAAGCTAAAAAGAGATCATTCAGGAGCCATGGCCCGGGCCCCCCCCCCCCCCCCCCCCCGCCCCACACACACACACACAGAGCATGGGGGACCCGCCAGCCCAACTGTTTGTTACCTTTTCCACTGTGGACCAACAATACGGGCTCCATTTCTGCGAGACTGGCTCTCAAGCCCTTCTGGAAATGGAGGTTTAGTCGGGGTCAGTCGGCTTCCTTCCTGGGTGGCTGAGAGCTCCACAGGGATACAGAGGGAATGAAGATAGAACTAACTTGGAAGTTGTTCTCCATTGGCCAGATGCCCGTGTGGACCACAGGTGGCCGTTCTCCAGCTGCCCTGTGCCAGGCACCTGGCCCGCTCAGCAGGCTGCATCCAAACTCATGCTCTTTCTTGGGAACGAAGGGCAAAGGGACACACCCTCAAAGACCTCTGCTGAAATTCTGGCTGTGGCTGCTCGAAATCCTGTCATCCTAGAGCTAAAGAGGTGGCAGGAATGTGACAGAGAGGCACCAAGCCCAACACACCTCTTTCGAGAAAGGGGAAAAAGAAGCCCATAGAAAAGGAAGGGTCAGGGCGCCTGGGTGGCTCAGTGGGTTAAGCCTCTGCCTTCAGCTCAGGTCATGGTCTCAGAGTCCTGGGATCAAGCCCTACATCAGGCTTTCTGCTCAGCAGGAAGCCTGCTTCCCCCTCTCTCTCTGCCTGCCTCTCTGCCTATTTGTGATCTCTGTGTGTCAAATAAATAAATAAAATCTTAAAAAAAAAAAAAAAAAGAAAAGAAAGAAAGAAAAGGAAGGGTCGCCCAGAGGCACCCCAGGGTGTTAATGGCAGGGCTGAGACCAGACTCCACACCTCCTAATTCTGTGGTTGGGGTCCACCCATCCTGCCAGGCCACCTGTCACTTTCTCCAGGCTAGCCTGGGGCTCTCCCTTCCGTGAGCAGGTGACCAGGTTACTCCTTGGGGCTGGCCGTTCTTCCCAGCTGACTTAACCATGCAGGCTGGGCAGAGTGTCGCTTGGCACGAAGATACACACGGTGATGTGGCTGGCCCTCCCCAGCAGACAGCAGGCCACTGGACATAACTCTGTACAGGGCTCTGGGTTTGGTATTTGGGCATCCCAAGGTCTTCTGGTGGCACCATTTACCCACCCAGGGGAAAGCCCCCAGAGAGGATGAAGTAAGTGGGTGGGCGAAGAACAGAGGAACAAAAAGGAGGAATGCAGCCTCCAGCCAGGCTGAAACTGGTTAACCTTTACCTTCAGCAACAATGTGGACAGAGTATTTTCCAAGTACAGGAGCCCCAGGCGGGTCAAGGTCATCTCCTGATGGAGTGGGGACACCTGAACCGAGACTGTCTCACTTTGATATAGGACACTCATTTTTGAGGAAGCACATCTGAGTCACTTCATGGCTCTGAGGACCATCAAATCAACAAGAATGAATATTCTGGATTAGCAGATGAGTCAAGAAAGTTCTGGAAATAGTCCCCAAGCTGGGAAGTCTAGGCAAGAAATGCTAAGAGCAGAGAAAGCTCTCCCTCAGTGATCCCAAGGTCACTTGTCTTGCAAAGCACCAGACAATGTGTCACAAAGAGAAAAGATGGTTCTAAAGGTTACTATTGACATATGAGACCCTTGAGATTCAATTTGGGCACCCCCCTCCCAGGACACTGTTTGAAGTTTTCTCTCACCCTGGAATGAGTTAGGCATCCCTCCTCCACATTCTCATCCTATTTAGTGTCCATCTCAGTCACAGTACCCACATCAGAATTACAAGCTTCTGTTTGTCATGTCCCCCACACTCGGACCTCCTTGAAGACCGGTGTCCCCTGCACCTGCCAGCACTGGCCGGAGCAGGTGTTCAACACACATCAGCTCCAATTGTCCCAGTGACTCCCGAAACACATGCTCCAGTAACCTGGTGCCCTCAGAGGAATTTGTGATCACAGGAAAATGCACACAAGTACATTTTCCTTCCTTGAGCCTGAGCAACATCTCCCTTCCCCATCCTCAGAACCCCAGTCCCATTCATCATGCTGTCACATGACAGTTCGCTAAGCCTCTATTAAGTGCCCCAAACTTCTCAAGCCTTTCCCACGATAATGAGCCTCTCTTTCTTATAAGCTACTTCTCACATACCCATGCATCAAAAAGTGAAAACCAAGAGTCAGAAGAACCAAAACAGAAAGTGTGGGGACAGACCAGAGGAAGATAACACCCGGTCCTCTTGGATGCCTCTAAGCAGATGTGAGCTCCCAGGGAAATGGGGGCCACTTCACAAGCATTTCCTCTTTCCTTCAGATACAGCACTGATCCCAGGCACTGGCATCCAAGATAGGTCTACAAATATCTGCTGTATGATGAACAATGGGTCTGTGGGTCCAGTGCTGAGGGCCAGAAGGAGCATGAACACAGGGGAAGAGGTTTGGGCAAGGTGGTGGCTCTCTGAGGGGCATATGACAGGACATTAAAGGATCCTGGAATCTTATAAGTCTAGGTCCATCTTCCATGCTGTTCCGAGAAGCTGGGCCACTTGGGCAAACTACAAAAGGTTCCGAGTCTTCCTCTGTAAAATGAGAATGAAAGTGTCTTCTTCTGAGAATGGTTAACGGAATTACGCATCTAAAGCATTTAGCACACAGCCCAGCACATGGCAAACATTCCACAAAGAACAGTTATTTCTGGCGTAGAAATTATGCTTTTCCATCAGCAGGGAAGATCCTGCCATGACAAGAAAGGGCAGGACCTGCACAGTGAGAGGATCAGTCCCTGCACCAAACCCCTTTGCAGTGGGGACAGTCATTAAAGTCCAGGAAACTCTGGCTATCAGCCCAGCCTCTTGAGTCCAGAAGAGGCGGGACAGGATGGAAGCTAAAAAACTATTCTCTATCTAACCTTCTCTCTACATCTCGGGCCAAGAACTCCACCGGCAGCAAGCCTGGTTGACTCCTGGCTGGGCACTGCCCTGTTCTGGCTACTCTTATAAAAAGCAAGTAAACTTAGAACAGGTAGGGCTGGGAGGATCAGGGGCAGGGTGGGGGTAGCGAGGGTGGGGCATTAATCCAGCCAACATTCTGGCTGGGGAGCCATTCATCAGCTCACTCTCCTTGCCCCCTTGCCTTCACCTCTCAGCTCCGAGGGCAGAGCAGGAGCAGCAGTGTCTGGGGAGGTGGGAAAGAGTGGAAAAATTAAGCGGACGGAACAGGTGCTCCGGAGCCCTTCTGCAATCTGGAAAGTGCCTTCCCCACCCGGGGATCTTCTTCAAGGCAACAGGCAAGCGGGTGACAGCATGTGGCCTCTGGCTGCATGGGGCTGCTCCTTCTGGAAGAGAAGCTTGATCTTACAGAGCCACCAGTGCATTGAACAAAAACGGAGGAAATAAAGCATGAGTTGGTGAAAGGCATTCGCTTCTCCGCACCCTGTACGTGCAGGTTCAAAGCCGTGGTCAGTGCTCTGCGAGCATGCGCACTGGGACGCCAGTGCCAGGCGCGCAGGTCCCGGTGAGCATGCGCACTGGAAGACTTCCCACGTAAGATCTGCAAAGTGACGCCGCTTTGAGCCGTGAGCGTGTCCATCCTCTCTCTCCATCCTGGACCCTCATTCCTCAAGCCTCTTTTCTTGCAAGCCTCAGTTTCCTCAACTGCAGAAGGCGTTGATGATGCCAACTTTTCCCTGGGTTGGCATGACAGAGGCAACGGACCCAAACAAAACAAAACAAAAAGTGCTTTGCACACTACTCTGGGCTTTGCAACACCATGACTTTTAGAGAGGCCAATCTTCCCTCCCATGGCTGGAAACTGTAAGTTGCCAGAGTCTGACCTAGGTACAAGCACAGAAGCCCAAAAGAAAGATCTAGAGTGGGGTTTATCCATGTGACTATTTAAGGACTAAATAAGGAAAGTTATATCAATGTAAATTTCATCTCCTCAGCACTTACCACATTTGGAATCCACAGTGGCCACACGTGGTGGCCACCTACCATACTGGGCAGCTCAGAGCAGAATACTTCCATCAGGGAAGACAGTTCCACTGTGTTGGACCTCCACCCAGAAGTCCTCTCTCAGTCCTCAGGCTCTCTTAAGTGTCTTCTTGTTTCCCAGCCTCTTTAGAAAAGACCCTTTCCTAGAGGAACAGCTCTTAACCCTTTGGGGGCTAGAGAAGCTACCAGGAATCAACACTTCCTGAGATCCAGAATGTCTCACCATGTGGGACAGATCCACCAGCAGTACAGAAACATGCTGGGTGGTTCACGGCACACGGTCCCATGGCAATAAATCACTCCCTTATCCCTCCTGTCACTTTTCTTCTTTTTGCTTCAAGGAGAAGGTATCTGGTTGGTGCCATTGGTCTTTAACACCTCCGTAACAGCAGCTAATCTCCCTTTTTTAAAAAAGAGGGGTAAGGCATCAGACTCAGGCCACGGGCAGCCAAGAAAATCCAGCTAGAATTTAATGACATTGTTTGATTTCACTGCATTTATTTTTATGGTTATTTTCTCTTTATGGCAAATGATTCTGGGTCTTCATTTATGGGAGTGACACACTTTCCTTTTAAAAATAAATTTATTTGAGTTAAAACGTGTGTAAATAATAACGTTTAGGCAACGCATGTGGGATGTGGACGTGTGACACAGCAGGGCAGGTTTGAGCCACAGGAGGGGATGCCTGCCCAAGAGCAAATAACAGGCATGGAAGGTTCCGGAGGGGAATCTGTTCGAGGAGTTCTCTTTACATCCCCAGCCTCCAGCCCAGAATGATCGAGCTGGTCTACCAGTTAATAAGCAGTGTTTGCTCTCTAAGGCGTCTGACACCCCCAAACTCGTAAGGGAACTGGACAAGCTCCTATTTAAAAGATCTGAAGTTCTACTTTGGGGAGGCAGCCGTCTGAAACCTCAGTATCCATTAAAGAGTGGATAATTCGTCTCCAAATCATGGCTCCCCTTCCTGGCCACTGACCAGAGCCTGGCCACCAAGTCTGCCGTGTGTCCGAGGGGGACAGCACCTGAGTCTGAAATACAAGCGTGTCATCTGGGGATCTGGGGTACCGGCAGAAACACCAGCATTAATGTTCCTGGCACCGCACGCGATCTGCCCACCGGGCTGCAGAAAGGCTTCCTGTCTCCACACATCTGTCAGTGCCTCTGTGAGGCCGACATGCGTCTTTCTCTCCCAGACACCCGGCTCACTGGCAGCCCCACGGGAGACTGCCCTGACTTGGGGCGAATGGGCTGCAGGGTCAGACAAACGTCAGATGCATTGGACAGGAGGAGGACCTCGGGGCGAGACCGATCCCTCCCCTTTGCCTACCCAGGCCCCAAGATGAGTCACGATCGGAACCGGGATGTCATGAGGAAGGGTATCAAGTTCAGAGTCTAGACACCTGCTTCTGGCCCGACACTCACACTTACCAACACATAACTCGGAGTAAATGTTTGATATCCACGTGCCGTGGGGTCCACCTGTCAATCAGGTAATACCTTTATCCTGGAGTGTCCCTCGGCCCCCACCCCAGGCCCGTATCGGGGGAACCAACAATTCCCAGCCCCTGTGTGCCAGCCTCGTGGGGGGCTCTGGGCCTCCAGGATGCAGGAAGAGGGTGCTCTGTGAATGACATGACTTGGGGCCACCTCCTTGAGGCCCTAGAGGACCAGGAAGGGTGCTTCCAGCCCCCAGTCTCTCCCCATGGATGAGAGGACTTCTTCTCCTGCAGTGTGCACGAAAAACGTGAGGCCACGCCACAGTCATCCCTACCCTTCTGCCAACAGGCTCTGTGGCCAGAGTGATGGCCTGGACTCTCCCTGAGCACGCAAGGGTGTTTCTGGAGTGGGGCAAGAGCAGGCAGCGGTGAG